>NC_056439.1:43175190-43180190 GCF_018296145.1 Oncorhynchus tshawytscha | reverse complement strand
ATAGGGAGCCCCTAACAATACGCAGAATTAATTGCCCAGATTTTGTAGAGAGAGCGCAAGAACACGGAGAAGACTCTAGAGAGACAAAGTTTATTCTCTGTCTTGTTTTTGTGTCTGTGTTATGGAAATATTAGTGCAGTCGGTCTGTCATGTTTTTGTTTAGTGTTTTTCTACCTGTCGGCTGATGTCAGAGCTCCGCTGTAGCGAAGACTTCCTCATTTGACAGTGAAAGAGGATGTGTGTATGCCTGTCCGTCTGTGTGCAAGCGTTTGTGTGTGTGAGCACTGTGTGTAAATGTCTGTGTGCATGTGTGTGAGGGAACACCGTCTGTGTGTGGGGCCTAAAGTGAGCCGACGTGAAGCTTTTAATGAGATCTCACACCGTGTTTAAATATTTAACAACGCCTTGTGTAGCCCCTCCAACAGCCGACAGGGAAGTCAACCGGCGAGGTTTCATTCCATTACCCCCCACCATCCATCCCCACAAAATATGAAAACTAGACTAGGTCTGGAAATGAGATTGGTATTTATCATATGCACCAACCTTCTACCTGAGAAATGATATGTACACAGAGCTGTAGGTAAAGTGATGAATTATGCATTCAGAAATGTCAAATTAGCTTTTTCATGTGAAATATATTCAAATGTGTTGAGAAAGGAAAAGAGGTTAACTGAGAATTGTCCTGAAAGACTATATGTACAGCGCAAATGCAATGTCATAAAGAGTCATAAAGTAGGACCAAAATCTAGAAATGCAAAGAAAATGTTGTAATTTACAGTACAATATCAAGACACACTTGTTTCTATCCTTCAATCAATGTCAAAACACTGTCCCTTGATCCACTGCTTCACTATTTCTCTCTCCATATTGAGGTGTTTGGAGGAGCTGTCCCCCACTGATCCTGTTGGTGCTGGGGGAGGAGCTGCGGCTGCCACCCTCCCACTGTGTTCAGAGGGCAGAGTGGGGGAGGAGGAGGAGAGAAGGGGGAGGCAGGGCCTACCTGCCAGCTGGAGGAGTCTGAGGAGAGCTGGAGGATTGTGTAACCACCGAAGGAGTCCCGCCTCCCCGTTCCAGCCTCACTTCCACCTTACCCAGACAGACAGAGCCCATCCCTGCCTGTCTGCATGGGCCAACTCGGCCCCACCCCTTTCACCACCCCCCGACTCCATATCACTTCCACTGGCAGCCAAGTCACACCCAGTGGAAGGGTCCATGCCAGGGCACCAGACTTCCCCCTCTCCCTCCCCTACTAACACCCCCATGTCCTCCCACTCCCCTCCAAACCCTGCTGCCCCCATCCCTCCTCTCCACACCACACTCATTATTCATGTTCTGAGCGACAGCTTTCATTTGATCTATTACTTAGAATGGGACCAGGGCTGCTGTGCTGCCGCGTCCCGTCTGGATCTTTCATTATTTCAGGAAGGGTTTTCTCCGGCTGGGTCTCTGTTGTGCAGATGAAATATTGAAGGGAGTAGTGTAGTGGAAAGGGCCTCCATGCAGGGTGAGGTAAGGGCCAATGCTGGGCTATAGCTGTTCTTCTCAGACAGACCTCTCCTTCCTTTATCCAGAAGGTGGGCACTGAGCTTCACCTTGATCGTTACCCTTCAGTGTGCTACCTTCATGGATTGATAATGTCCCCTTGAATTTACTTCTTAACTTATTTCTCAAACAAATGTTAGACTTTTTTTGTTATAGTGTCATCTTGTTTGGATTGTTTGCACTTAATGCTGACATGTGTCAGCCCTCATTTACGTGCGTTTACCGGACCGGTCTGTCAACAATTACCGGACCGGTCTGTCAACATTTACCGGACCGGTCTGTCAACATTTACCGGACCGGTCTGTCAACATTTACCGGACCGGTCTGTCAGCATTTACCGGACCGGTCTGTCAACAATTACCGGACCGGTCTGTCAACATTTACCGGACCGGTCTGTCAACATTTACCGGACCGGTCTGTCAACAATTACCGGACCGGTCTGTCATTTACCGGACCGGTCTGTCAACATTTACCGGACCGGTCTGTCAACATTTACCGGACCGGTCTATCAACATTTACCGGACCGGTCTGTCAACATTTACCGGACCGGTCTGTCAACAATTACCGGACCGGTCTGTCAACATTTACCGGACCGGTCTGTCAACATTTACCGGACCGGTCTGTCAACATTTACCGGACCGGTCTGTCAACAATTACCAGACCGGTCTGTCAACATTTACCGGACCGGTCTGTCAACCATTTACCGGACCGGTCTGTCAACAATTACCGGACCGGTCTGTCAACATTTACCGGACCGGTCTGTCAACATTTACCGGACCGGTCTGTCAACATTTACCGGACCGGTCTGTCAACAATTACCGGACCGGTCTGTCAACATTTACCGGACCGGTCTGTCAACAATTACCGGACCGGTCTGTCAACATTTACCGGACCGGTCTGTCAACATTTACCGGACCGGTCTGTCAACAATTACCGGACCGCTCTGTCAACATTTACCGGACCGGTCTGTCAACAATTACCGGACCGGTCTGTCAACATTTACCGGACCGGTCTGTCAACATTTACCGGACCGGTCTGTCAACAATTACCGGACCGCTCTGTCAACATTTACCGGACCGGTCTGTCAACATTTACCGGACCGGTCTGTCAACATTTACCGGACCGGTCTGTCAACAATTACCGGACCGGTCTGTCAACATTTACCGGACCGGTCTGTCAACATTTACCGGACCGGTCTGTCAACAATTACCGGACCGCTCTGTCAACATTTACCGGACCGGTCTGTCAACATTTACCGGACCGGTCTGTCAACAATTACCGGACCGGTCTGTCAACATTTACCGGACCGGTCTGTCAACATTTACCGGACTGGTCTGTCAACATTCACCGGACCGGTCTGTCAACAATTACCGGACTGATCTGTCAACATTTACCCTACCGGTCTGTCAATATTGCAGAGGAAAGAATGGGCAATTGGTTTGGCCCTTTTGACAAAGGACTGTGTTCACCTTGACAAAGTACCAGGCCTTCAACTAATAAAAACTAATAAAAATCACAGTTGTTAATTGGACATTGAGCTGTACGGTTGCTTTGGTATACTGAGTTGAAGTGGATCATTATTTGTTTACTGTTTAAAATCTTCATTAGCTAAACAGTCGTAAACTACACCTGTCGTAACGACTACTGTATTGTGTTTTTAATGCATGTACGATGTATGTGTTTGGGTGCAGATGTGGATCTGAATTTGACCACCCAGTTGCAGGTGAACTGTCATGCAATACAGGACATTATTTTACTGCATTTCAGGATTTTCATTGCCTGTATTTTAGGTTTAAAAAGGCTTCTGAAGTTTGTAATTTCCACTTTCAATATCAGACTTGAATTCCCTTATGAAACATGTATCAACCCCTACAAAAATATCTGTTAATCATAATCCACATAATAATTCACATTTCCTGTTTCTGCAGGATTATTCTCCTGTTGTAGCAAACTGCCTCAAATTTAGATCCTACAACTGTGGGACTTCATTAAGCCTTAGGGTAGAACATTTAGTTACGTCACTCTGAAATGTTCTGCTGTGCAGAATGAAAAGACATGATCACATTTGTCCAAGAAACATGTTAGACCGTGCTGGTACCATGTTAGATCGTGCTGGTACCACATCACTTGAACGTTCTGCCTCGAGCCTATGATACATGGTGCCAAAGTAGAGATTGGCCCGTGGCATTACTGGCCCGTGGCATTACTGGCCCGTGGCATTACTGGTCCGTGGCATTACTGGCCCGTGGCATTACTGGTCCGTGACATTACTGGCCCGTGGCATTACTGGCCCGTGACATTACTGGCCCGTGGCATTACTGGCCCTGGTGGCATTACTGGCCCTCTGTGGCATTACTGGCCCGTGACATTACTGGCCCGTGGCATTACTGGCCCGTGGCATTACTGGCCCGTGGCATTACTGGCCCGTGACATTACTGGCCCGTGACATTACTGGCCCGTGGCATTACTGGCCCCTGACATTACTGGCCCGTGGCATTACTGGCCCGTGGCATTACTGGCCCGTGGCATTACTGGCCCGTGGCATTACTGGCCCGTGGCATTACTGGCCCGTGGCATTACTGGCCCGTGACATTACTGGCCCGTGGCATTACTGGCCCGTGGCATTACTGGCCCGTGACATTACTGGCCCGTGACATTACTGGCCCGTGACATTACTTGCCCGTGACATTACTGGCCCCTGACATTACTGACCCGTGACATTACTGGCCCGTGGCATTACTGGCCCGTGGCATTACTGGCCCGTGACATTACTGGCCCGTGACATTAAGGCCCGTGACATTACTGGCCCGTGACATTACTGGCCCGTGGCATTACTGGCCCGTGACATTACTGGTCCGTGACATTACTGGCCCGTGACATTACCGGCACAAGTCACTCTGCTTTCCTACAACATCATTTTATTCTACTCTTGAGACACTGTGTTGCAAATTTTTGCAAATTTTTACATTTTAGATTTAAAAGGAATGTCTCCGAGTAACTGCTTATATTCAAGAAACTTTTAGTCAGACTTACAGTAAATAAGTGGAAACCTTACCATATCTACGCCCTAGTGGTACTGTATATAAAATGCATGGATGCTGATACATTTCTCACTTCATCAGGATTTTAGCCAAGGACATTCAATTTTCACTCCTTGTAAAGCCAATTGATTTGGCCTATTGTAGACACCCTTGGCTAATTTGAATAATTTCAACAAACAACGTAATTCCATGGATATATGATATATCCCTAATGATAGAACCTCTCGGGTCACTGGAAACAGTGAGTTACAGTAATTGGAAGAAGATGCCCATGCATGTGGCTTGTGCTGTGCTGGAGCAAAGAATGACATTGATATAGAGCGCTCCATTAATTGCCATATGAATAAGGTCCACAGCCGTTGCCTCTCTGCTGATGCATCCCTGTAGAAGAGATGGGTCACTCTGTCTTCTCCGGCC
>NC_056439.1:42982690-43170190 GCF_018296145.1 Oncorhynchus tshawytscha | reverse complement strand
ATGGGCTGAGGGAAGCTGAGGGTTGGTATGTAGAATTGGAGACAAGTGGGAGTGGAGTTGCTGTGTGAGAGAATGATGGTCAAAAGATAAAGGAAATAAACCATAATATAAGTACATTTGAATGACACTAAGTGGCAGTGTTTTTACAACTAATGCCGGTTTGCCTGAGGCTGATGCTGTTTGTGTTTGTACACGTGCATATACACACACTCATTCAAATAAACACATACAAGAACACACATACATGTAATAGTGCCAGACATGCACACAAACATTTCCCGTTGGCATTGCTGTTATGATTTCAGGTGTCCTTGATGTCCTTTGTTTTAAATGTATTATTGTTATTATTTATTATTTGTTTTGCATTGTTGTTTGCTATTTTCTTCTGTCTTTTCCTTGTTTCTCTTTAGTTCATTCTCTTGGTTGTTGGTGCATTGGGGGGTTCTTGTGGGTGGGGAATGGAATTCATTGTTTTTTTTCTTTTTTCTTCCGGGCGGGGGGGGACTGTGGCAAGGGTCTAGAATGGTTGAGGGACAGCTATTGGGGAACTGTGGGGGGGATCTTGGAGGGTTCAGGTTTCACAAGATTGTGATCATGTAAAAGGAAACTATGACATATATTTTATATCACTATCATGCACACACACCCTCACACATAAGGATGGCTCAGTTGCAGAAAGACTGATACATGTTTGATAGTGGTAGTAGACACCCTCACACATAAGGATGGCTCTGTTGCAGAAAGACTGATACATGTTTGATAGTGGTAGTAGACACCCTCACACATAAGGATGGCTCTGTTGCAGAAAGACTGATACATGTTTGATAGTGGTAGTAGACACACTCACACACAAGGATGGCTCTGTTGCAGAAAGACTGATACATGTTTGATAGTGGTAGTAGACACCCTCACACATAAGGATGGCTCTGTTGCAGAAAGACTGATACATGTTTGATAGTGGTAGTAGACACACTCACACACAAGGATGGCTCTGTTGCAGAAAGACTGATACATGTTTGATAGTGGTAGTAGACACCCTCACACATAAGGATGGCTCTGCTGCAGAAAGACTGATACATGTTTGATAGTGGTAGTAGACACCCTCACACATAAAGATGGCTCTGTTGCAGAAAGACTGATACATGTTTGATAGTGGTAGTAGACACACTCACACACAAGGATGGCTCTGTTGCAGAAAGACTGATACATGTTTGATAGTGGTAGTAGACACCCTCACACATAAGTATGGCTCTGTTGCAGAACGACTGATACATGTTTGATAGTAGTAGTAGACACCCTCACACATAAGGATGGCTCTGTTGCAGAAAGACTGATACATGTTTGATAGTGGTAGTAGACACCCTCACACATAAGTATGGCTCTGTTGCAGAACGACTGATACATGTTTGATAGTAGTAGTAGACACCCTCACACATAAGGATGGCTCTGCTGCAGAAAGACTGATACATGTTTGATAGTGGTAGTAGACACACTCACACACAAGGATGGCTCTGTTGCAGAAAGACTGATACATGTTTGATAGTGGTAGTAGACACCCTCACACATAAGGATGGCTCTGTTGCAGAAAGACTGATACATGTTTGATAGTGGTAGTAGACACCCTCACACATAAGGATGGCTCTGTTGCAGAAAGACTGATACATGTTTGATAGTGGTAGTAGACACACTCACACATAAGGATGGCTCTGTTGCAGAAAGACTGATACATGTTTGATAGTGGTAGTAGACACACTCACACATAAGGATGGCTCTGTTGCAGAAAGACTGATACATGTTTGATAGTGGTAGTAGACACCCTCACACATAAGGATGGCTCTGTTGCAGAAAGACTGATACATGTTTGATAGTGGTAGTAGACACACTCACACATAAGGATGGCTCTGTTGCAGAAAGACTGATACATGTTTGATAGTGGTAGTAGACACCCTCACACATAAGGATGGCTCTGTTGCAGAAAGACTGATACATGTTTGATAGTGGTAGTAGACACACTCACACATAAGGATGGCTCTGTTGCAGAAAGACTGATACATGTTTGATAGTGGTAGTAGACACCCTCACACATAAGTATGGCTCTGTTGCAGAACGACTGATACATGTTTGATAGTGGTAGTAGACACCCTCACACATAAGGACGGCTCTGTTGCAGAACGACTGATACATGTTTGATAGTGGTAGTAGACACCCTCACACATAAGGATGGCTCTGTTGCAGAAAGACTGATACATGTTTGATAGTGGTAGTAGACACCCTCACACATAAGGATGGCTCTGTTGCAGAAAGACTGATACATGTTTGATAGTGGTAGTAGACACCCTCACACAATAAGGATGGCTCTGTTGCAGAAAGACTGATACATGTTTGATAGTGGTAGTAGACACCCTCACACAATAAGGATGGCTCTGTTGCAGAAAGACTGATACATGTCTGATAGTGGTAGTAGACACCCTCACACATAAGGACGGCTCTGTTGCAGAAAGACTGATACATGTTTGATAGTGGTAGTAGACACCCTCACACAATAAGGATGGCTCTGTTGCAGAAAGACTGATACATGTTTGATAGTGGTAGTAGACACCCTCACACATAAGGATGGCTCTGTTGCAGAAAGACTGATACATGTCTGATAGTAGTAGTAGACACCCTCACACATAAGGATGGCTCTGTTGCAGAAAGACTGATACATGTTTGATAGTAGTAGTAGACACCCTCACACATAAGGATGGCTCTGTTGCAGAAAGACTGATACATGTTTGATAGTGGTAGTAGACACCCTCACACATAAGGATGGCTCTGTTGCAGAAAGACTGATACATGTTTGATAGTGGTAGTAGACACCCTCACACAATAAGGATGGCTCTGTTGTGGAAAGACTGATACATGTTTGATAGTGGTAGTAGACACCCTCACACATAAGGATGGCTCTGTTGCAGAAAGACTGATACATGTTTGATAGTAGTAGTAGACACCCTCACACATAAGGATGGCTCTGTTGCAGAAAGACTGATACATGTTTGATAGTGGTAGTAGACACACTCACACATAAGGATGGCTCTGTTGCAGAAAGACTGATACATGTTTGATAGTGGTAGTAGACACACTCACACATAAGGATGGCTCTGTTGCAGAAAGACTGATACATGTTTGATAGTGGTAGTAGACACACTCACACATAAGGATGGCTCTGTTGCAGAAAGACTGATACATGTTTGATAGTGGTAGTAGACACACTCACACAATAAGGATGGCTCTGTTGCAGAAAGACTGATACATGTTTGATAGTGGTAGTAGACACACTCACACATAAGGATGGCTCTGCTGCAGAAAGACTGATACATGTTTGATAGTGGTAGTAGACACCCTCACACATAAGGATGGCTCTGTTGCAGAAAGACTGATACATGTTTGATAGTGGTAGTAGACACCCTCACACATAAGGATGGCTCTGTTGCAGAAAGACTGATACATGTTTGATAGTGGTAGTAGACACCCTCACACATAAGGATGGCTCTGTTGCAGAAAGACTGATACATGTTTGATAGTGGTAGTAGACACCCTCACACATAAGGATGGCTCTGTTGCAGAACGACTGATACATGTTTGATAGTGGTAGTAGACACCCTCACACATAAGGATGGCTCTGTTGCAGAAAGACTGATACATGTTTGATAGTGGTAGTAGACACCCTCACACATAAGGATGGCTCTGTTGCAGAAATACTGATACATGTTTGATAGTGGTAGTAGACACCCTCACACATAAGGATGGCTCTGTTGCAGAAAGACTGATACATGTCTGATAGTAGTAGTAGACACCCTCACACATAAGGATGGCTCTGTTGCAGAAATACTGATACATGTTTGATAGTGGTAGTAGACACCCTCACACATAAAGATGGATCTGTTGCAGAAAGACTGATACATGTTTGATAGTAGTAGTAGACACCCTCACACATAAGGATGTCTCTGTTGCAGAAAGACTGATACATGTCTGATAGTAGTAGTAGACACCCTCACACATAAAGATGGATCTGTTGCAGAAAGACTGATACATGTTTGATAGTAGTAGTAGACACCCTCACACATAAAGATGGATCTGTTGCAGAAAGACTGATACATGTTTGATAGTAGTAGTAGACACCCTCACACATAAGGATGTCTCTGTTGCAGAAAGACTGATACATGTTTGATAGTGGTAGTAGACACCCTCACACATAAGGATGTCTCTGTTGCAGAAAGACTGATACATGTTTGATAGTGGTAGTAGACACCCTCACACACAAGGATGTCTCTGTTGCAGAAAGACTGATACATGTTTGATAGTGGTAGTAGACACCCTCACACATAAGGATGGCTCTGTTGCAGAAAGACTGATACATGTTTGATAGTGTCTTGATGCTGTATTGTTTGTCCTTCATGTTCTAATACTTTAATGTTACCCCTTCCTTGTGTTTTTTGTAATAAATAATAATATATTTAAAAAAATATATATATTTTTAAACTTTTGACTTCAACTGTATGTCTACTCACGTCAGTGCAGTGGTGTCACCCTTGCTGTAACAGTGCAGTGGTGTCACCCTTGCTGTATCATACTCTGTTACAGTTGTTAACTGAAGTACAGTTTGGTCGGAATTTCAGTAATCTTACTCTTTTGGTTGAAGTAGCGGAGGGATAGATGAAGAGGAAACACTGTAGGAAGGTTGGACACAGGGATCAAACCCCGGCCTCTGGGGGTCAACATGTGTTACCAGTAAGAGTGTGAATGTTTAAACATTAAAACATTTTAACTAAATTGGGATCATTTAAGTTAAGAAAATTCAGGACATACAAAAAAATTCAAAATAATCTCTAACCAATTAAATACATTTTTCACAAAACCTATTACTTTCTGTGTTATAGCCAATAGGCTATAAAGGCCTTGGAAAGTTGTGTAATTCAAATGAAACCAGAGAGGAAGAGGCGGGCTTTAGGCTGCTTGGTGAATTTGCAAGGCGTGCAAGACAAGAACTGCGAGATGCAGATTACCAACACATATGAGCACGTTTCTGACTGTCCCTCTCCTCTCCCTCCCGCTGGCCTGCTCTGTCTCTTTGCTAATAATGCAAGTGTGTGTTCAGTCTTCGGTCTGTTGCACGTAGAATGTCCTAGTCTATTCATGGCACCGATGTCGGCGGGATAGAGAGGATCTTTGGGCCAGTCTAGCGAACACGGGGTAGCCTACTCTTCATTTTTGCCTCATAATATGAAATTACACTACATTACCGGTAGTCTTTATTGCCCTCCAAACAATCCATGATAATCGGAAATTTCAATAACCATTTCTCTACGGCTGGCCATGCTTTCCTCCTGGCTACCTCACCGTACCAATCCCACCGTACCTTCTCCGCTGTGCAATCCGGTTTCTGAGCTGGTCACGGGTGCACCTCAGCCAATCTCAAGGTACTAAACAATATCATAACCGCCATCGATAAAAGATAGTACTGTGCAGCCGTCTTCATTGACCTAGCCAAGGCTTTCGACTCTGTCAATCACCGTATTCTTATCGGCAGACTCAATAGCCTTGGTTTCTCAAATGACTGGCTCGCCTGGTTCACCAACTACTTCGCAGACAGAGTTCAGTGTGTCAAATCGGAGGGCCTGTTGTCTGGACCTCTGGCAGTCTCTATGGGGGTACCACAGGGTTCAATTACCCGCCCGCCCAACTAGCATTACTTACCTGGATGGTTCTGACCTAGAATATGTGGACAACTACAAACACCTAGGTGTCTGGCTAGACTGTAAACTCTCCTTCCAGACACATATTAAACATCTCCAATCCAAAATCAAATCTTGAATCGGCTTTCTATTTCGCAACAAAGCCTCCTTCACTCACGCCATCAAACTTACCCTATTAAAACTGACTATCCTACCGATCCTCGACTTCGGCGATGTCATCTACAAAATAGCTTCCGATACTCTACTCAGCAAACTGGATGCAGTCTATCACAGTGCCATCCGTTTTGTTACCAAAGCCCCTTATACCACCCACCAATGCGACCTGTATACTCTAGTCGGCTGGCCCTCACTACAAATTCGTCACCAGAATATGTAGTGGTCATCTATAAGTCATCATCTATAAGTCTATGCTGGGTAAAGCTCCGCCTTATCTCAGCTCACTGGCCACGATAACAACACCCACCCGTAGCACGCGCTCCAACAGGTATATCTCACTGTTCATCCCCAAAGCCAACACCTACCTTTGACCGCCTATCCTTCCAGTTCTCTGCTGCCAGTGACTGGAAAGAGTTGCAAAAATCTCTGAAGCTGGAGACTTATAATTCCCTCGCTAACTTTAAACATCAGCTATCTGAGCAGCTAACCGATTGCTGCAACTGTACATAGTCCATCTGTAAATGCCACCCAATCTACCTACCTCATCCCCATATTGATTTATTTCCTTTTCTGCTCTTTTGCACACCAGTATCTCTACTTGCACATCATCATCTGCTCATTTATCACTCCAGTGTTAATCTGCTAAATTGTAATTACTTCGCTACTATGGCCTATTTATTACCTACCTCCTCACGCCATTTGCACACACTGTATATAGACTTAATTTTTTTCTATTGTGTTATTGACTGTACGCTTGTTTATTCCATGTGTAACTCTGTGTTGTTGTTTGTGTCGCACTGCTTTGCTTTATCTTGGCCAAGTCGCAGTTGTAAATGAGAACTTGTTCTCAACTAGCCTACCTGGTTAAATAAAGGTGTTCTCAACTAGCTTACCTGGTTAAATAAAGGTGTTCTCAACTAGCCTACCTGGTTAAATAAAGGTGTTCTCAACTAGCCTACCTGGTTAAATAAAGGTGTTCTCAACTAGCCTACCTGGTTAAATAAAGGTGTTCTCAACTAGCCTACCTGGTTAAATAAAGGTGTTCTCAACTGGCCTACCTGGTTAAATAAAGGTGTTCTCAACTAGCCTACCTGGTTAAATAAAGGTGTTCTCAACTAGCCTACCTGGTTAAATAAAGGTGTTCTCAACTGGCCTACCTGGTTAAATAAAGGTGTTCTCAACTAGCCTACCTGGTTAAATAAAGGTGTTCTCAACTAGCCTACCTGGTTAAATAAAGGTGTTCTCAACTGGCCTACCTGGTTAAATAAAGGTGTTCTCAACTAGCCTACCTGGTTAAATAAAGGTGTTCTCAACTAGCCTACCTGGTTAAATAAAGGTTACATTTAAAAAATAAAAATGGATGACCCTTTTCAGACATTTTGGAATGTGGCCCCTTGAAAGCGACTCGGCTACGGCATATCTGTTTGCCTGTCTGTTAGGGTAGGCTACACTACGGAACATTCTCTGGAGATATGAATGGGCATTTTACATGTCAGTAAAGGAATGAGGTTTCTGAAGCGGGACAAACAATCATCACTAGACGACCAGCACTGCCAATCAAATAATCTTGAGCTGCTGCTCGCAGATTGTCTCCCTGCTGTCTGGGCAGAGACCAATCTCTCCTAAAAAAAGTACTTGAAAGTTAGTTAAATACCGGAATTTACCATGACATTTAGTAGAAATAAAACTCAGCTAGCTACCATACCATAAAATACGTAATAAAAAGCAACACAACAGCACATCAATCAGCGACGTTTATTGTTGTCAGAGAAACAATGCAGAACATTTAATGCCAGAGCAGAATTCTATTGTGACTAGTTTTTTTGTCCAGGGCCATAACTTGGGTTTGAGTTTTAGTGAGGTCCGGAAGGGGGGGTGTCTATAAGCAACTATTTACCAGTTATGCACTCATTCTCCGAGCGTCGTTTTTTGTTTGCTTGGGAGATATCTGTAGACACGGCAGGAGTCGCCAGATGGTTTTAAAATTGCCTTTTGTCTGGCATCTCGCAAACACACTGTCAGCAGCATCTCAAGTTGACTACTGAGCCGACTGTGAGCTGGGGTAATTCCTTTCTCACGCCCTTGGCCACTACCATGAGACCACAAGAGAGGTGCATTTGCTGCTTAAAAGGCAAATCCGGGAGGCTAATTCAGGGGACACAGGTGAACATAATGAACAAACCACTGTTTACGATTCCACTCATTCGCAGAGGTAGACGCGATTAGAACTCAGTCAGATTGAGAATATAAGCATTCTGAGCTTTGATCAACGCTGGGAGAAATGTTTACCAGCAATTTATTTTATTTTTGTACAAAACATATATTTTTATATATTATTATTTATTTTTTCAAATTATACAACATTACAGAGGTCCGGAACTCGGTGTGCTCATATTTAGTTACTGCCATGACCGCCATGGCTATGGCATAGGCTGCTGCCATATCTTTATCTTACTTCATTGTTAAATTACTCCAGACCTGATCACAGGGATGGCCAACTCAGGATAACCCTTCAGTCTCCACTGAGTTAAGTAGGTCTGTATATAGATTTTTTTTGCACCTTACTTGTTGAATGATCTCCAGAGCTCTCAAAGGTTGGATGACTCCGTGCCACTAAGACAGTTCAGACAGCTGATTGATAATGTCACACCCTGACCATAGTTTGCTTTGTATGTTTCTATGTTTGTTTGGTCAGGGTGTGATCTGAGTGGGCATTCTATGTTGTGTGTCTAGTTTGTCTGTTTCTGTGTTTGGCCTGATATGGTTCTCAATCAGAGGCAGGTGTTAGTCATTGTCTCTGATTGGGAACCATATTTAGGTAGCCTGGGTTTCATGTGTGTTTGTGGGTGATTGTTCTTGTCTTTGTGTTTTGCACCAGATAGGGCTGTTTTGAGTTCTCACGTTTATTGTTTTCGTTAGTTTATTCATGTATAGTGTCTTCATTAAAGAAACATGAATAACCACCATGCTGCGTTTTGGTCCTCCTCTCCTTCACCACAAGAGAGCCGTTACAGAATCACCCACCACAACAGGACCAAGCGGCGTGGTAACGGGCAGCAGCAGGAGAAGCAACAGATGCAGCAGCAACAGGAGCAGCAGCAGCAGCAGTGGGAGAGTGTTACGGATACAGTTATCCTGTGTGTGTGTGTATCCTGTGTGTGTGTGTTTCTTTTCTCTCCTTCTCCCCTCACAGGTGAAAATCATCACTCCCCAATCAGTCAACAATCAATCATCAATCAGAAGACACACCTCCTCCTATTTCCTACCCTATCACAGTTCCTTCCCCATGGTTTAAAAACCCCATCATTTGTTTGCTCTAGAGCTCAATCTCTCTGTAAATGCCATGTCTGTAGGTCTCTGTGTTTCACTCTCGCTTTGTCTTAACCTCTCTTTTGTTTGAGCACCTCCATAGCACTTTGTCATCACCTGTGAGTATTGTTTTTGGTTATGGTGTTTGTTTGTTGCTGGTGGGAAAAGGGGGAAACCAAGACAAGTCGCCTATGGGCATACACTACCCGTAGGTGAACTTTGTTAAATACATTAGTTAGAACTGGGCGGACCACCCACTGTATTTTTGGTTAGTTAGTTAGCTGTTGTTAAAGTAGGCTAGTCTAGCTTAGGGGTGTTTTTGTATATTTATTGTTTCTTTCCTTGGGTCCAGCTCAGCCCCTTTTCCTGCTCCCCCCTCCATTTCCGTGTGTTTATAAATAAACCTGGAGTTTGACGGTAGATTTCTGTTGTCGTGGTTATTTCGTTCACACTTTTACTTTGTCACAATAATAATTTGCATGAGTTATGTTACGGGTCTCATTACCATCCCTCCTAGACTGTCGGGCCAAAAGGGATTCGTAACATAAGTGGGGGCTCATCCGGGATCTGTCATAACTGACACCCATGCCGCTCATGTAGATTGTTGTAGTGGTATAATTCAGTGTTCAGCGTCATAGCTGAAGCAGCATTAGTGTTTGCTATTTTCTTTGGCACTTGTGAAGTAGTGTAAAATGACTACTTTTGATTTGAAATCCTTTTTGGATAACCCTTCGTGGGAGGTTTTTGACAAATGTCGTAGAGTTGATTTAATGACCTTGGCTGACCATTATTCAGTATCGATTCCGCAGAGTTTAGTTAAGGCGGAGGTTAAACAGCTAGTATTAAATGTATTGTTGGAAGAGCAGGTGCTTGTGTTACTGCTGCCTGAGTCTACTACCCCTGTAGGGGATGTTGCTGCTCCTGTAAGCCCATTGGTGTCTGATAATGAGGGAGAGGCTAAAACACCAGCCACATTGTCCCGTTTTGATCCACTCTCCCCACTGTCAAATGGTGATGCCAGGAGGGATGTCCGTTTAGCACAGTTCCAACTGGAGGTGGAAGAGAGAGCCCAAATTAGGCGAGAGACTCTCCAGTTGGAGATGTGTAAAATTGAGGCAGAAAAAGAACGAGAACAACGGCATTTGGAGATGTGTAAAATTGAGGCAGACAGAGAACAAAGGCAGTTGGAGTTCAAAATGCGCCAGATGGAACTGGAGGCAGAGACAGCAAGGCTAGCCTTCGTTCCTACTGTGCCTGTTTGTGAGCCGTCCTCACCTGCTGTGTCCTCAAACACGTTTGACATTAGTAGGCAGATTGCCTTAGTACCTTTGTTCAGAGAGTCAGAGGTTGACTCCTATTTTTGTGTATTTGAGCGTATAGCCGTAGCATTGAAATGGCCTGAAGAGGTATGGTATCTATTACTTCAGTGTAAATTAACTGGTAAAGCCCAAGAGGTTTTGTCAGCGCTACCTCTAGAGGACAGTTTGAATTATGAAGTGGTCAAAGCTACTGTTCTTCGTGCCTATGAGCTTGTGCCTGAGGCATACCGACAGAGATTTAGGTCTCATAGAAAGTCTTCTAGTAAGACTTATGTGGAATTTGCTAGAGACAAGGGAAATCTGTTTGATAAATGGCATGCTGCTAGTAAGGTAACTGATTTCAACTCTCTCCGGGAGTTAATCTTGTTGGAAGAGTTTAAAAATTGCTTACCCGAACGCATTGTAGTTTACCTAAATGAACAGAAAGTATCCTCCCTGGCAGAAGCGTCTGTGTTGGCAGACGAGTTTGTGTTGACGCACAAGAGTGTGTTTTCGGCTCAAACTGAGAGTAGAGCCACTGAGTTTCCTACCTTTAGCCCTAGTCGGCCAGCAGTAGTATATCAAGCATGCCAGAAGAATGAGCGTCCCTGTTTCTATTGTCATAAAGTAGGACATATGATTAATGATTGCTTCCTGCTTAAACGCAAACAAGGGATGCCTCTTCGTGCCAAGGCACCAACAGGTGTTGCTCTAATTCGTACGGTTGTGAGGTCTGCAACAAAACAGGTGCCTCAGGGTAACTGCAGTTTGAAAGTCTCAGTCCCCGACCGCAGTTATGAACCATTCATTTTCGAGGGGTTTGTGTCCCTAACGAATGACGAAGTGTCTCAGCGTCCGGTTAAAATCCTTAGAGATACTGGTGCGGCGCAGTCGTTTATATTGTCTGATGTATTGCCCTTATCTGACGATACATACTGTGGTTCCAGTGTGTTAGTGCAGGGTATTGAAATGGGTTTTGTCCCAGTGCCATTGCACTTTGTGAAAGTACACTCTGAGTTAATCAGTGGAATATTCAGAGTGGGGGTACGTCCTATGTTGCCAGTGAAAGGTGTGACCTTTATAATGGGTAACGATATTGCCGGAGGAAAGGTAGTACCCGTATTGGAAGTATTGGATAAAAGTGACCACTCTCTCTCGAATGAGCTGGCACAGAGTTATCCACATGTGTTCCCCGCTTGTGCTGTCACTCGTGCTCAGGCACTACAAGAGGGTGACGTGATAGATTTGTCGAACACTGTTCTGTTCAAAGAGGTTGATCAAGAAGATGGATTGTGTGATACCTCTGAGAAGCTGATCACCTCTGACAAACAGCCCAGGAAAGAATCAAAGAACGTTGAACTTATTGCTGAGGCAATACAGTTACCAGTCACTCGTGAGCAGCTGATTGCTAACCAAAAGGTTGACAACAAGCTTGCTAAATGTTTTTCTAGTGTTGTCTCATTGGAAGATGTGAAGAAGAAGAATGTGGCTTACTTCATTGATGGTAATCTCCTCATGCGTAAATGGAAATCCCATGTTGACGCGGATGGAGATTGGAATGCTGTTTACCAAATAGTGATTCCTACAGCCTTTCGACAAAATGTGTTATCCCTTGCTCATGATCACCAGTGGTCTGGTCATTTAGGAATCACAAAAACTTATGATCGGATCCGTCGACATTTCTTTTGGCCGGGTTTAAAACAAGATGTGGGTCAGTTCTGTCGGACATGCCACACATGTCAGATAACAGGAAAACCAAATCAGGTTATTCCTCCCGCTCCTCTTTGTCCCATACCTGTCATAGGTGAACCATTCGAGCATGTGGTGGTTGATTGTGTCGGACCGTTACCGAAGACAAAATCGGGTAACCAGTTTTTGTAAACGATAATGTGTATGGCTACAAGATACCCCGAGGCCATTCCTCTGCGAAGGATTACAGCCCTGGTAGTGAGTAAAGCCTTAATAAAATTCTTCACGACATTCGGGTTACCTAAGGTGGTACAAAGCGATCAAGGTACCAATTTCCTATCCAAGCTCTTCAAGCAGGTGTTAAAATCCTTGTCAATTACGCACCATGTGTCAAGCGCCTATCACCCAGAGTCTCAAGGTGCGCTTGAAAGATGGCATCAGACACTGAAGTCTATGCTACGTAAATATTGTTTGGAATCTGAGAAAGATTGGGATGAGGGAGTTCCTCTAGTTTTGTTTGCTGCTCGTGAAACTGTGCAGGAGTCCCTAGGTTTCAGCCCGGCTGAAATAGTGTTTGGTCATACAGTGAGAGGACCAATGAAAGTCCTTAAAGAACAGTTCTTGTCCCAAGAGTTGTGTACAGGAGACGAGAATGTGTTGGACTACGTTAGTCGCTTTCGTGAGCGCCTACACCAAGCTTGTGCTCTCGCAAAGGAAGCTCTGTCTTCCTCACAGAGGAGCATGAAAAGACACTATGATAAAGAGGCTGTTTCTCGTCCACTACAGCCAGGTGACCAAGTACTGGTGTTATTACCTGTTCCAGGATCTTCACTGTCAGCTCGTTTCTCTGGTCCTTATTTAATTGAAAAGAAAATAAGTGAAACTGACTATGTGCTTCAAACTCCTGATAGACAACGCCAATCTCGTGTGTGTCACATTAACATGTTGAAAGCTTACCACACCCGACCCATCACACAGTTAGAGAGTTCAAAAACAGAGGAAGGTACTGCTGTCTCCTCTGCTACTACTGCTATGATAGTGGACTGTCATATTGATGATGTTGATGGCTTGGAGTTGCGCAATACTCAACAGCAGTGTGTTAGATTGCCCAACTCAGAAATGCTGCTGTCTATCCAGTCAGGTCTGGTTCATTTAACGGATGGACAGGCCAATGATATTGTGAGGCTACTACACAGTTTTCCATGTCTCTTTAATGACCTTCCTACTCGCACCAATGTGTTGGAACATGACATTAATGTTGGAAATGCTACACCTATCAAGCAACACCCATTTCGTATCAACGCTTCCAAGAGGAAGATAATGAGGGATGAGGTGAGATATTTGTTGGAGAATGACCTGGCTAAGCCAAGTTCAAGCCCTTGGAGTTCTCCTTGCATTCTAGTTCCTAAACCTGATGGTACGTCCAGGTTATGTACGGATTATCGAAAGGTAAATTCTGTCACGATGCCAGATTCGTTCCCGTTACCCCGACTGGACGACTGTATCGACACTATTGGTGCTGCTAAGTATGTAACTAAGTTAGACCTCTTAAAAGGTTACTGGCAGGTTCCGTTAACTTCACATGCTTCTGAGATTTCTGCCTTTGTGACCCCAGACAACTTCCTACAGTACTCAGTCATGGATTTTGGGATGCGAAATGCACCAGCCACCTTCCAACGACTGGTTAACTCCGTATTAGCTGGCGTTCCTAATTGTAGTGCATACCTTGATGACCTAGTGATTTATTCGTCTGAGTGGTCAGATCATGTTGACTCGCTAAGGGTAGTATGTGAACGGTTGGCAGCTGCTTCTCTAACCCTGAACTTGGCAAAGTGCGAGTTTGGGAAGGCTACTGTTACCTATCTCGGTAAAGAGGTTGGCCACGGACAGGTGCGCCCTGTTGATGCCAAAGTCTTGGCTATAACTGCATTCCCTGCACCTACCACCAGACGAGAGCTACGCCGCTTTTTAGGGATGGTTGGCTACTACCGTAGCTTCTGTAAAAATTTCTCTGCGGTAGTTGCTCCATTGACCGATTTGCTTAGTCCGGCAAGACCATTTGTGTGGTCCCCTGATTGTAAGAGAGCTTTTGAATCAGCGAAAGCACTCTTATGTAGTACACCTGTACTTGCTGCTCCAGATTTTGAACAACCGTTCAAACTTGGGTAGATGCTAGTGCCAGAGGTGCTGGTGCTGTTCTACTGCAGCAGGACAAGAGTGGAGTGGATCATCCCGTTTGTTATTTTTCCCGTAAATGTAATAAATGTCAAACAAACTATGCGACAATAGAACAAGAAGCTCTTGCTTTGTTGTTGGCTCTGCAATACTTTGAAGTATATATTGGTTCCAGTGCCCTACCAGTGATTGTATATACTGACCATAACCCCTTAGTTTTTCTCCACCGAATGTACAACCAGAACCAGCGCCTTATGCGTTGGGCGCTGATTGTACAAAATTATAATTTGAAGATCCGCCACAAAAAGGGTTCTGATAATGTGTTGGCAGATGCTTTGTCTCGTGTATGAAAATGATTTCTGTATGTTTTGCAAGTTTGTTGCTTTGTTGTGAGTATTAATTGAAATACTGTAGTCGCAACCCCTAGGGTTGCTCTTTTAAGGGTGGGAGTGTTACGGATACAGTTATCCTGTGTGTGTGTGTATCCTGTGTGTGTGTGTTTCTTTTCTCTCCTTCTCCCCTCACAGGTGAAAATCATCACTCCCCAATCAGTCAACAATCAATCATCAATCAGAAGACACACCTCCTCCTATTTCCTACCCTATCACAGTTCCTTCCCCATGGTTTAAAAACCCCATCATTTGTTTGCTCTAGAGCTCAATCTCTCTGTAAATGCCATGTCTGTAGGTCTCTGTGTTTCACTCTCGCTTTGTGTCTTAACCTCTCATTTGTTTGAGCACCTCCATAGCACTTTGTCATCACCTGTGAGTATTGTTTTTGGTTATGGTGTTTGTTTGTTGCTGGTGGGAAAAGGGGGAAACCAAGACAAGTCGCCCATGGGCATACACTACCCGTAGGTGAACTTTGTTAAATACACTAGTTAGAACTGGGCGGACCACCCACTGTATTTTTGGTTAGTTAGTTAGCTGTTGTTAAAGTAGGCTAGTCTAGCTTAGGGGTATTTTTGTATATTTATTGTTTCTTTCCTTGGGTCCAGCTCAGCCCCTTTTCCTGCTCCCCCCCATTACCGTGTGTTTATAAATAAACCTGGAGTTTGACGGTAGATTTCTGTTGTCGTGGTTATTTAGTTCACACTTTTACTTTGTCACAATAATAATTTGCATGAGTTATGTTAAGGGTCTCATTTACCATCCCTCCTAGACTGTCGGGCCAAAAGGGATTCGTAACAGAGAGGCTGCACTACTTGGAAGAATGGACATGGGAGGACGAATTGGATGGTAAAGGACCCTAGGCTCAGCCAGGAGAATATCGCCGCCCCAAAGAAGAACTGGAGGCGGCGAAAGCGGAGAGGCGCTGGTATGAGGAGGCAGCGCGGCGTCGTGGATGGAAGCCTGAGAGTCAGCCCCAAAAATTTCTTGGGGGCTCACAGGGAGTATGGCTACGCCAGGTAGGAGACCTGAGCCAACTTCCTGTGGTTACCGGGGGGCTAGAGAGACCGGGCAGGCACCTTGTTATGCTGTGAAGCGCACGGTGTCCCCAGTGCGGGTGCATAGCCCGGTGCGGTACATTCCAGCTCCGCGTATCGGCCTGGCTGGAGTGGGCATCGAGCCAAGTGCCATGAAGCCGGCTCTATGCATCTGGTCTCCAGTGCGTCTCCTTGGGCCGGCTTACATGGCACCAACCTTGCGCATGGTGTCCCCGGTTCGCCTGCATAGCCCAGTGCGGGCTATTCCACCTCGCCGCACTGGCAGGGCGACCGGGACCACTCAACCGGGTAAGGTTGGGCAGGCTCGGTGCTCAAGAGCTCCAGTGCGCCTGCACGGTCCGGTCTAACGCACCAGCCATCCAGTGGCAGCCCCCCGTACCAGGCTGTCTCTCCGGTCCATCCTTACAGGGGCTCCCTCCTCTCCAGCGCTGCCGGAGTCTCCCGCCTCTCCGGCGCTACCAGAGCCTTCCTCCTCTCCAGCTCCGCCTGAGCCACCCGTCTGCCCAGCGCCGCCAGTGCCGCCCGTCTGCCCAGCGCCGCCAGTGCCGCCCGTCTGCCCAGCGCCGCCAGTGCCGCCCGTCTGCCCAGCGCCGCCAGTGCCGCCCGTCTGCCCAGCGCCGCCAGTGCTGCCCGTCTGCCCAGCGCCGCCCGTCTGCCCAGCGCCGCCAGTGCCGCCCGTCTGCCAGGAGCTGCCAGTGCCGCCAGTCAGCCAGGAGCCACCAGTGCCGCCAGTCAGCCAGGGGCCGCCAGTGCCGCCAGTCAGCCAGGGCCCGCCAGTGCCGCCAGTCAGCCAGGGGCCGCCAGTGCTGCCAGTCAGCCAGGGGCCACCAGTGCCGCCAGTCAGCCAGGGGCTGGCAGTGCCGCCAGTCAGCCAGGGGCCGCCAGTGCCACCAGTCAGCCAGGGGCCGCCAGAGCCCCTCTGTCCCGAGCAGCCGCCCCTCTGTCCCGAGCAGCCGCCCCTCTGTCCCGAGCTGCCCAGAGGCGCCAGACCCCCTCTGCCCCGAGGCGCCAGACCCCCTCTGCCCCGAGGCGCCAGACCCCCTCTGCCCCGAGGCGCCAGACCCCCTCTGCCCCGAGGCGCCAGACCCCCTCTGCCCCGAGGCGCCAGAGCAGCCCCCTCTGCCCCGAGCAGCCAGACCCCCTCTGCCCCGAGCAGCCAGACCCCCTCTGCCCCGAGCAGCCAGACCCCCTCTGCCCTGAGCAGCTGCCCCTCTGTCCCGAGCAGCTGCCCCTCAGTCCAGTGGGGTCATGTAGTAGGGTCGCCGTAGTTAGGAGGCCAAGGAAGCGGACAAGGTGGCGGACTAAGACTATGGAGAAGTGGGGGCCACGTCCAGCATCAGAGCCGCCACCGCGGACAGATGCCCACCCAGACCCTCCCCAATAGGTTCAGGTTTTGCGGCCGGAGTCTGCACCTTGGGGGGGGTACTGTCACACCCTGACCATAGTTTGCTTTGTATGTTTCTATGCTTGTTTGGTCAGGGTGTGATCTGAGTGGGCATTCTATGTTGTGTGTCTAGTTTGTCTGTTTCTGTGTTTGGCCTGATATGGTTCTCAATCAATTCTCTGATTGGGAACCATATTTAGGTAGCCTGGGTTTCACTGTGTGTTTGTGGGTGATTGTTCCTGTCTTTGTGTTTTGCACCAGATAGGGCTGTTTTGAGTTCTCACGTTTATTGTTTTCGTTAGTTTATTCATGTATAGCGTCTTCATTAAAGAAACATGAATAACCACCACGCTGCGTTTTGGTCCTCCTCTCCTTCACCACAAGAGAGCCGTTACAGATAACTTTTACTGAGGAATGTGTTTATTTTCATGATGTGTTTTGTAAGTTACTTTTCTTAAATTGCTTGTGTCATATTGTACATTTTTCTTGTGTTGGAATTGTGAATATGATTGTGTGCAGGGCTCCCTTGCAAGAGGCCATGGTCTCAATGGGATTCCCTGATTAAATACATTTTAATAAAATAGTGACATAATATGAGCCAGTGTAAGGACAAATTGCTACATACGGGGAGCACTTCACATTTTAAATAAATGATCCATTAATGTCATTGAACAACGTGAACAATGCACATGAGTTGAAGTTATGCACATGATCCCTACCATACAGAAACGATAACATATCTTTCAGAAAGAATAACATATCCCAACTCATCAAACTTTATCCAACACCAAAACTCTTTGATGCTGTCCTCACCTGTCTACAATGACAGGTGCTTGTTTGGCCTCCTGGCCTACCTGTCCAGCTGTCAGGTAATTCCAAAGGGTGTAGAAAGCCCTGCGGATGAGGGGAGGGAGAGGGGGGGCTCAGCATCGAAGCGGCCCTCCATGGGGACAGAGTCTGGGGAGGGGACTCCAGGGCCTCCTTCAGAGGTTTTACCAGAGGAGGAGTGAGAAGAGAGAACTGAAGCATTGTAACTGACTGAAAGACCACTCAGAATTGTATGTCCTGATTACTGTGACAACATTCAGAATTGTATGTCCTGATTACTGTGACAACATTCAGTTTTGTATGTCCTGATTACTGTGACAGCATTCAGTATTGCATGTCCTGATTACTGTGACAGCATTCAGTATTGTATGTCCTGATTACTGTGACAGCATTCAGTATTGTATGTCCTGATTACTGTGACAGCATTCAGTGTTGTATGTCCTGATTACTGTGACAGCATTCAGTATTGTATGTCCTGAGTATTGTGACAGCATTCAGTGTTGTATGTCCTGATTACTGTGACAGCATTCAGTATTGTATGTCCTGAGTATTGTGAAAGCATTCAGTATTGTATGTCCTGAGTATTGTGACAGCATTCAGTATTGTATGTCCTGAGTATTGTGACAGCATTCAATATTGTATGTCCCGATTACTGTGAAAGCATTCAGCATTGTATGTCCTGAGTATTGTGACAGAATTCAGTATTGTATGTCCTGAGTATTGTGACAGCATTCAATATTGTATGTCCTGATTATTGTGACAGCATTCAGTATTGTATGTCCCGATTACTGTGACAACATTCTGATTAATAGGACGAGGAGTGTTCCCTGATCAGCATGTGAGCTGACCTGGGAAAACTCCTGGCCCTACTGATAACCTTATAGTAAATAGAATTGCAAGGACAATAGTGAAGTAGTGATGATGTTAATCTGTAGCATCTAATCCCTCTACGACAGTAAAAGGAAAGATCCAGCACTGCCTTGGACTTTGGGAGGATGTCACCACACTGCAGATGAGAAGCAAAGGAGATAGAGATACAGAGATTCAGTTTCAGTAAGCCCAGTTTGAATATCATGTTATTCCTCTGTCCACCACTGGAGTGTGACATTGCTGGGCTTTTGTTCATGTTATTCCTCTGTCACGGAGTATATAGGCCTATACTATATATATTTATTGTTTACTATATAATGACAACTACTCAAATACATGGCACCATACGCCAACTGATTTGAAACATGAACGTTTCACTGTTCAAACCTGTTGTAGAACTTTGTAGGCATCCTCAAAACTGTGGAACATATCAGAGTTGAAGGATGACACTCCGGCTTTTCAGCAGGTTAGCCTGTCCTCTCCCAGCACAAATAGAAGCATACATATGCTGCTTTCAAGACAACTGGGAACTCTGAAATAACCGAGGTCTAATTATGAAGTTGGTGATCTTTAGGTCGGAATGTTGGAGCTCTAGAAAGATGTCATAGTTTCTGACTTGGAATTCAAAGTTAAATGACCGTTAAAAAATGTTTTTCCCAGTCGGAGCTCATATTTTTTTTGTTGAGTTCCCAGTTGTCTTGAACACACTAAAGTCGGAAGTCCGAGATTTCTGAGTTTGAAGTTGTTTTGAACACGGCAATAGACTGGTTCAATATGAAACAGCTTGCCCAATAATCCTACAGTCACTGAGGACTTAGATGCGTAGGGTACCGGGGGGTAACTAGCCCCATGGGGTAACTGCCCTCCCCCGGTAATACACATGAAGACCATAAGATGTCACCAAATGATTTCCCCAACACTTTCCTTGGCTGCCACTACTCTTGCTCAACAATATGTCCTCTTTGTCATCACAACTTTTGGAGATATAAAAATAAAATAAAGTTGTTGATATATTCCAATGAAGTTAGATCTATAATTGGGGGCAACCCCCCCTTATGGTTATGAATGTGTTTCTACCTGTCATATAGACAATGACTAGCCCAATTAGCACTAGTTTGTGCTAACTTGCTAACTGACAACTTCACTAGCAGTAAATGCTAGCCAGTTAGCTAGTTAGCATAAGCTGCTAGGAGTGCT
Source organism: Oncorhynchus tshawytscha (assembly GCF_018296145.1). NCBI lineage: Eukaryota > Metazoa > Chordata > Actinopteri > Salmoniformes > Salmonidae > Oncorhynchus > Oncorhynchus tshawytscha. Next base: position 43,150,102 of record NC_056439.1, on the reverse strand, counting down.
AGCTAGCAACCTTACCACCAGATCGATCGTCTGAGATAAAATATGTAAAAAAGATAACATAACTTAGAAATGTTTCTACTAGTGACTGATATCTTTACAGCTGATGTTACACTGTTGTGAAACCTTATGCCATAATATTCAGGTAACTGGCACCACTGGGGGACAGTTATCCCATGGGGGGTGGCAGTTACCCCAGTTCTTTAAAAAAAAAACGTCCCTTTAAAAAAAAAACAGCATTTCATGAAAGAACTAAAAAAAGTGTAAACTGTAGCCATTTTTTGCCTTTATAGTTTAAGCCAAAGCAATACCTTCATCCATGTACAATTTCTTCCAAACCTTGCTTTTTTGTGTGTCAGAAATTAAGACAGAAAATATTTAGGAAATTATCATTTGATAACAGTATCTTTTACCTCAGGCTGAAATGCTGACATTTCAAAACCTTACATTTGGTAACCTTTATGATAGTTTATTTTTGCTCTCCTTTGGTCTTTGAATTGTGTTATCGCTGTGGACATGGAGTGAGTAGCATCTTTCATCAGAAGCGAGGAGATTTCTGAACATTTGTGGCACCTCGTTGCAATGCTCGGCTTGTAGTGCGAAATAGATTGGGTCCGATTTCGTATCGAATTAAACTGCTAACGCATAGAAATACCAACAACTAACCAAACCCGGACATTATGCGTCTTGCAATATTTAATCAAAGGCCGAGCAAAGTGCATTTCAGGTGAATCGCAACTCACGCGCACGGCTAATGATTTTGGAAACTGAGGGGGAAATGAAACTTGAAGTGCTGGACAAGCAATCCGAAACTTTAGCCAATTTGAAACTTGATGCAATGTCGTACGGAGATGATGTTACGTTCCCATATGTCGGAAACTGGGACCTACGAATTATGCCGCGTCCTCGACCTAGTCTGAACTAGGAAACTCGTAAATGTCCGATTTGCTATCTAGTTGTAGTAATACACATGCTACGTTCAACGAATTAGCAAGTCGAACATTTCAGAGTTGACTAGTTCCGACTAGCATTTGAACGCGGCATTAAAATTAATGATTTGTATTGAGCTTCCTATTGTTTGATTCGGATACTTCCCAAATGTAAAACTTGGGATCCGAGTTTTCCGTCTATGTTACAAGGTCGGATATTACCGGGTTTCCGACAGGACATGAACGCGGCATAAGTGCGCCTGTAGCTGTCACGTTCTGTTCGATGCTGTCACATACATTAAGCAAACACAGAGGATCACCTTATTTGCGTGGAACTTTAGGACATGACAGCCTTTTTCCATGTAGGCATGTAGGACTGCATATGAATAAGGTTAGGATTTTATATTCAACATTGTAACTTTCGTTTTCCTTATTTGCAAATAGAAACTGTTTGACCAAACGTCATGAGACGCGTCACTTAGGCCATTGCGGTAAAAAGGGATTCAAGCTAATCCTACATCAGAAGTTTCAACATGACAGATAGCTGGAGACTAGCAATGTCGTTCTCTACTCAAGTCGTGTTTGTGAAGATGTCCCTGCAGCTTTGCATGAGTAACATCCAGCACATCTTTGCAACTGTCCTGGCATGGATAGGTGTGCGCGGTCCGCAGGTGCGGTTGACATCTACAGGAAATGTCAACCTAGTCAAGGTGTTGCAAAAGAATATATCTCAAACAGCGACAACTCCAAGCAGTGTCAATTATCATTTTACTCGACAGTGCAATTATAAATGCGGTTTTTGTTTCCACACGGCAAAAACGTCTTTTGTCCTGCCCATTGAGGAAGCAAAGAGAGGTTTACAGCTTCTGAAGCAATCAGGTAAATTTTCCAAAATTAGCCAATGTATTTATGATATCGCAAAATGCCTATATAAATTCACATGACATGTTGTTACATTATTATTACATCCTATTTCTAACTAATACTTTTTTATTCAGTGTTTAGAATTCTGAATTTCATATTTTTTTTGCAGGACTGGAAAAGATAAACTTCTCTGGTGGAGAGCCTTTCTTACAGGACAGAGGGGATTTCTTGGGTAAATTAGTCCAGTACTGCAAACAAGACCTCCATCTCCCAAGTGTCAGTATTGTCAGCAATGGCAGCCTGATCAGAGAGAAGTGGTTCCAGAAATACGGTAAGAGGGTTTTCTTTTGAAATAAATAGTACCAACATTACGCTACTTACTGGTCGTCATTATATCGAACAGCCACCATAATAAACGCGGTGCGGCAGGGTAGCCTAGTGGTTAGAGCGTTGGACTAGTAACCTGTTGCAAGTTCAAACCCCCGAGCCGACAAGGTACAAATCTGTCCTTCTGCCCCTGAACAGGCAGTTATAACCCACTGTTCTAGCAAAATAAGAATTTGTTCTTAACCGACTTGCCTAGTTAAATAAATAAAAAACAGAGTTTTTAAACCCAGAGGCGCAACATCGCAAGACTTCCCGGGAACCCCGAGGCCGGGAAGAAAACAATTATAAAGGCACAACCTAGATTCGAGCCAATGTGTACTTAAGTAGTTTAACATGTTATTTACCTCGTGAAGGTGTCAAACTGACAAGTTTTAATTTTCTTCGAAAACAACATGCGCAGTTTGGTGTGTGACAACGTACATGCGCAGTTTGGCGCGTGACAATCGTGTCACGATTGATGCACGATGACGTGTTTCTATTAAGAGCCTTGTTAGCCGACATTGCCATAACGTCACCTGCAAGTGTGATCAGGGATTTCTATCGGAGAAGCAGTTTTAGCCAATCTTCATACTTTACTGTCTGCTTGAATCTTCATTATTCTCATGCAAAGTCTGGTAAATAAGTTCATTTTATTTACACTAGATGTCAGCACCGGGTTAGTTTTGATATGAGGTCACAACTCAGAGAAACATTTCACTCTTTAAAATGTTTCCCAGTTGAGTTATAAAATGTTTGGACACATTTTCAAATGCATGATTTGATCATCACAGTGTTATTAAAACTACTTGTTGATTTTTATCTCAAGAAATCTTAACTATCACATGTTCTAGGCTATGTCATAAATTGTATGTCTAGATGTTAATACATTTTGAATACATGGGTGTTTCTAAATACAATTCTTTGAGATTATGTCAGTTTTAATATCAGAACTCTTCTTGTCCTCACAGGCCAATACCTGGACATTCTGGCCATTTCCTGTGACAGCTTTGATGAGGACACAAACCAGACTATAGGCAGAGCCCAGGGCAGAAAGAGCCACCTTGACAACCTCTTCAAAGTCCGGGAGTGGTGCCGGGACTACAAAGTGGCATTCAAAATCAACTCTGTGATCAACACATTTAATGTGAATGAAGACATGAGAGAAAACATTTCTGAACTCAACCCTGTACGCTGGAAGGTAAGGGTGCTCCAATGCATTTACATTACTCACCAGTAATACTGTATCTGTGTTGTGAATAGTGGTTTCTTCTCCTACCATAGATAAGTAAGAAGTTAGTTGTATGGCCTTGACTTTGTGTGTGTGTGTGTGTGTGTGTGTGTCTACTGTGTCTAGGTGTTCCAGTGTCTACTGATCGATGGGGAGAATGCTGGGGAGAACAGTCTGAGGGAGGCAGAGAGGTTTGTCATCAGCGATCAGCAGTTTCAGGACTTCCTGGATAGACACAGCACCATCAGCTGCCTGGTACCTGAATCCAATCAGAAGGTATGGGACTGAACTAAAGACAACACACACAAAAATGGTCTGTTATTGATATTATGATGATTGAACAACTACTGTTCCTTGTAGTTTCAGAATGCTATTAATGTGTAGAGTAGGCCTAGTGTAATCTACTAACTCAATTAATCACGTACAGAGCATTCGGAAAGTATTCAGTATTCAGTACCCTTCCCTTTTTCCACATTTTGTTAGGTTACGGCCTCATTCTAAAAATGGATTCAATCATTTTTCCCCCTCACCTACACACAATAACCCATAATGACAAAACGAAAACAGGTTTTTAGAAAATAAATACCTTATTTACATAAGTATTCCGACCCTTTGCTATGAGACTCGAAATTGAGTTCAGGTGCATCCTGTTTCCATTGATCATCCTTGATGTTTCTACAACTTGATTGGAGTCCATCTGTGGTAAATTTAATTGATTGAACATGATTTGGAAAGTCTCACACCTGTCTATATAATGTCCCACGGTTGACAGTGCATGTCAGAGCAAAAACCAAGCCACGAGGTCAAAGGAACTGTCCTAGAGCTCAGAGACTGGACTGTGTCGAGGCACAGATATGGGGAAAGGTACCAAAAAATGTCTGCAGCATTGAAGGTCCCTAAGAATACAGTGCCTCCATCATTCTTGAATGGAAGAAGTTTGGAACCAACAAGACTCTTCTTAGAGCTGGCCGCCCGGCCAAACTGAGCAATCGGGGTAGAAGGGCCTTGGTCAGAGAGGTGACCAAGAACCCAATGGTCACTCTGACAGAGCTCCAGAGTTCCTCTGTAGAGATGGGAGAACCTTCCAGAAGGACAACCATCTCTGCAGCACTCAACCAATAAGGCCTTTATGGTAGAGTGGCCGGACGGAAACCACGCCTCAGTAAAAGGCACATGACAGCCTACTTGGAGTTTGCCAAAAGGCACCTAAAAGACTCTCAGAACATGAGAAACAAGATTCTCTGCTCTGATTAAACCAAGATTCAACTCTTTGGCCTGAATGCCAAGTGTCACGTCTGGAGGAAACCTGGCACCATCCCAACGATGAAGCATGGTGGTGGCAGCATCATGCTGTGGGGATATTTTTAGCGTCAAGGACTGGGGGACTAGTCAGGATTGAGGGAAAGATGAACGGAGTAAAGTACAGAGGGATCCAGAGCGCTCAGGACCTCAGACTAGGGCAAAGGTTCACCTTCCAACAGGACAACGACCCAAAGCACACAGCCAAGACAATGCAGGAGTGGCTTCGGAACAAGTCTCTGAATGTCCTTGAGTGGACCAGCCAGAGCCATGACTTAAACCCAATCAAACATCTCTGGAGAGACCTGAAAACAGCTGCGACCCTCCCCATCCAATCTGACAGAGCTTGAGAGGATCTACTGAGAAGAATGGGAGAAACTCCCCAAATATAGGTGTGCCAAGCTTGTAGCGTAAGACACAAGAAGACTCAAGGAAATAATCACTGCCAAAGCTGCTTCAACAAAGTCCTGAGTAAAGGGTCTGAAAACGTATATAAATGTGATGTTTCATTTCATTTTATAAATTCATAAAATAATCTAAAACCCTGTTTTTGCATCATCATTACGGCATATTGTGTGTAGATTGATGAGGTTTGATTTAATCCATTTTAGAATAAGGCTGTAGCGTAACAAAATGTGGAAAAAGTCAAGGGGTCTGAATACTTTCCGAATGCACTGTATATCAGACCTATCAGACGCAATATTGTCCACAAAAAAAAAAATGATAGTCTGTGACAATATTGTACATAATACAGAATAGTTGTGACATTAACATGTTTCCTTGTTGTCTTATCTTGTCAGATGAGAGATTCCTACCTCATCCTGGATGAATATGTAAGTCCTTTTCATCAATCTGTTATTTTACGTGATACACACACTACCTTCCAAGTCTTAGCAAGCCCTTTAAAGTAGACAGTCCTTATCCATCAGTCCTCATCCATCAGTCCTCATCCATCAGAACTATTGAACAGCCATCTAAATGCTCTCATCGATTGAGATGTAAAGACATACACCTTCCCATATTAAGTCCCAGAGTATTCTAGGACTTCCCATATTAAGTCCCAGAGTAGTCTATGACTTCCCATATTAAGTCCCAGAGTAGTCTATGACTTCCCATATTAAGTCCCAGAGTAGTCTATGACTTCCCATATTAAGTCCCAGAGTAGTCTAGGACTTCCCATATTAAGTCCCAGAGTAGTCTATGACTTCCCATATTAAGTCCCAGAGTAGTCTATGACTTCCCATATTAAGTCCCAGAGTAGTCTATGACTTCCCATATTAAGTCCCAGAGTAATCTAGGACTTCCCATATTATGTCCCAGAGTAGTCTATGACTTCAATCTTTAATCAGGGGATTTACAGGCTTTGAGATGGGTGAAAGGAGATGTGGATTTGCAGATATTTATGTTAGTATTAGACATGAGGTTTCATAGTAGTGAATTACTTTGATAATGAACACCGTGTTAAGATTCTCTTTTCTGACCCGTTGGTAACACTTCATAATAACTTTCCTTAATAAGCCTTTATAAATGCGTATACATTCTTTATAAATGATTATACATTTTCTAAATGCTTATGAATTCTATGTTTTGATGTGCTTTTTTTTTAGATGCGTTTCCTGGATTGCAGAGAGGGGAGGAAGGATCCATCCAAGTCCATCCTTGATGTTGGCGTGGAGGAGGCCATTCAGTTCAGTGGCTTTGATGAGAAGATGTTCCTAAAGAGAGGAGGGAAATATGTGTGGAGCAAAGCTGACATGCGGCTTGAGTGGTGATCCACACATTGTAATCAATTCCACTTTTTGATTGTACTTGTGTGTGTTTTTATTTGTATAGACAGTTGTATTTACTGGATAACATAAATAGGAAAACAAATCAAATAATAACTGTAGGCTACACCAACATTAGTTTCCATTCATACAAAGTGTCAGGTAAATTGCCACAGTAGATTTGCTGTGGTAAGCCAGGAAATACTATTCAATTGTATGGAATGCTTGTCAAATAGATAAATTGTCCTTGGTTCAAAAAGGGACTACGTTGGGACTACCTTGTCTGAACCAGAGGGCGAACATATCTTTGTTTGCAAGCAGGACTAAGGTAGCACCAACATCGTTTAGGGAGTGGTAATGAGGTGACCAATAATGGTTGCAGTTGAGATCAGCTGTGTGGGCAAATTTAGAACATATTGATAGCTGGCGATAATCTGGTTGCAATAGACCCCTTGTTATTTGATTATATTCCAATACATTCTTTAGGCTATCCATTAGCCTATCCATCCTCACATAATGGAAGATGTGAAAACCGATAACAGTTTCCCTGGCTGAGCTAATGAGATCATTTGGGCCATCAGTTGATTGACAGCTAATTGAACAGCTTGTTGAACAGCTGATTTCACCATCCCCACTCCTGCAACTCGTGCCAACTCGGTCTCTTTAATCGTGCGATAATGATTTGGTCATTATCATTCAAGAATCTGGCACTTTGCTGCGACAAATGCGTTAAAGTTCAAGTGACAGATAGAAGTAGTCACGACAGGTGTGATCAAGCCTTACATCAAAGTTGCCTGAGGCTGAATGGAAAGTGCTATGCTCTGACCAGTTATTCAGAAGAAAATCCTCTGTGACTGTCTGATTCACATATGTTAGCTTACCAATTTGGACCCAAAACAAACACATTCTACACATTTACAAATGACCTGTTTAAAGTATTATTACAACCATGGTATTATTTTGTTACTGAAGCTATCAGCAGAGCCTTGTCTGGCAGTGAAACAGTTCATTCAGCCTCATTTATTACCTTTAACCCTTGTGTGGTGTTTGTATCTGGGGGACCCATTTTCAATGTTTACTAAAAGAAAAGTGATACAATGAATTATTTTTTCAACCTGAGACTCATTGGCTCCTTTTCTGTGAAGAACATGTAAAAGAACACATTTTCATTGAGTGCCCACTGTGCACCCCCCTACACATTTATATTACATCTGTGGTGTTCTGCTCTTACTGAACCCGAGGGTAATGAAAGTGTGGAAAAGTGTGTGTGTGTGTGTGTGTGTGTGTGTGTAGGTGAAAACAAGTTAAATTGAAACAAAAAGGTTTGCTGTGTGCCTTCACTCTTGTCTTCCTCCTCCTTGGGCCTGTTGTTTCAACATAGTACCTGCCTGTCTCCCGCTTTTCTCAAACTCTTTACCCTTTGTAGTGTGTGAAACTACACAATGTCTTACGGGAACCTGCATAATGTTATTACAATACATTATTTCGATACATTGTAAAAAAAAAACAGTATTTTCCCACACTACCCAAGCCAAGTGCAAATTGGGGGACGGACACAACAAATAAATAGCTTTGCATGTGTGGCTCCTTACCACAATCAATCAGTATGGCAAAAATAATCTCTGCTCAGAGGGCCTTAGACATTTTTTTTGCAGAGAGAAGCTAGTGTGGATTGAGCGTCTTCTATGTCAATACGGAGTCTGACAGTGAAATGGAAGAGGAGGTTGAGATTGACCCTCAGCCAGCCCCAGGACCATCCCATCAGCAGCCAGCTCCAGGAAACTGCCAGAGAACTTTTCTTTGCAACAATGTCTCTGGAAAACTTCCACATTATTTCCAGGATTATCCGCTTCGATAACCGAGACACCAGACCAGCTCTCTGGCAGAGAGACAAGCTATCTGCAATCAGGTCAGTGCAGAGAGACAAGCTAGCTGCAATCAGGTCAGTGCAGAGAGACAAGCTAGCTGCAATCAGGTCAGTGCAGAGAGACAAGCTAGCTGCAATCAGGTCAGTGTGGGACAAGTGGGTGGACCGCCTTCCCCTGTTTTACAACCCTGGGCCCAACGCTACTGTTGATGAGCAGCTTATGACATTTAGGGGCCTCTGCCCCTTCAGGCAGTACATACCGCAAAATATGGAATGAAGATCTGGGACTACATACCCCAACCAGAAGCCATGGATTACAGGCAACATTCGCACACTGAGCATCATATGCGTGGAACTTGAAGTGTATACGAACCATCAATTGGGAAGCCAGAGGGAGAAGTCTGTGAGAAGAACCAAGGGATGCGGGTTGTCCTGATCACACTCTCCGTAGGACTTGGCCACAACATCACATGCTAAATGATAACTCACGTCCGTTTTTTACTTTGGAAAAGAGACTCTTAAACTCAGAGATGCCACACACCCTCTCCACTGAATAGCAGAATAGCAGCCTGAACTTCCTGACAGGATCCTGGGGCCCCAGGTGGTGAGGATAGGTAGCAACACATCTGTCATGCTGATCCTCAACACTGGAGCTCCCCAGGGGTGCATGCTCAGTCCCCTCCTGTACTACCTGTTCACCCACGACTGCATGGCCAGGCACGACTCCAACACCATCATTACATTGGTAGGCCTGATCACCGACAACGACGAGACAGCCTATAGGGAGGAGGTCAGAGACCTGGCCGGGTGGTGGCAGAATAACAACCTATCCCTCAACGTAACCAAGACTAAGGAGATGATTGTGGACTACAGGAAAAGGAGCACCGAGCACGTCCCCATTCTCATCGCCGGGGCTGTAGTGGAGCAGGTTGAGAGCTTCAAATTCCTTGGTGTCCACATCAACAACAAACTAGATCAAAGCCCTTCTTACATCAGCTGATATCTCAAAGTGCTGTACAGAAACCCAGCCTAAAACCACAAACAGCAAGCAATGCAGGTGTAGAAGCACGGTGGCTAGGAAAAACTCCCTAGAAAGGCCAAAACCTAGGAAGAAACCTAGAGAGGAACCAGGCTATTCGGGGTGGCCAGTTCTCTTCTGGCTGTGCCGGGTTGAGCTTATAACAGAACATGGCCAAGATGTTCAAATGTTCATAAATGTCCAGCATGGTCAAATAATAATAATCACAGTAGTTGTCGAGGGTGCAGCAAGACAGCACCTCAGGAGTAAATGTCAGTTGGCTTTTCATAGCCGATCATTAAGAGTATCTCTACCGCTCCTGCTGTTTCTAGGGAGTTGAAAACAGCAGGGCTGGGACAGGTAGCACGTCCGGTGAACAGGTCAGGGTTCCATAGCTGCAGGCAGAACTGTTGAAACTGGATCAGCAGCACGGCCAGGTGGACTGGGGACAGCAAGGAGTCATCATGCCAGGTAGTCCTGAGGCATGGTCCTAGGGCTCAGGTCCTCTGAGAGAGAGAAAGAAAGAGAGAATTAGAGAGAGCATACTTAAATTCACACAGGACACCGGATAAGACAGGAGAAGTACTCCAGATATAACAAACTAACCCTAGCCCCTCGACACATAAACTACTGCAGCATAAATACTGGAGGCTGAGACATGAGGGGTCAGGAGACACTGTGGCCCCATCCGATAATACCCCCGGACAGGGCCAAACAGGAAGAATATAACCCCACCCACTTTGCCAAAACACAGCCCCCACACCACTAGAGGGATATCTTCAACCCCTGTCTGGGGTCGCCACCTCAGACAGGAAGATCACATCAGTGACTCAACCCACTCAAGTAACGCACCCCTCCTAGGGACGGCATGAAAGAGCACCAGTAAGCCAGCCCCTGTAATAGGGTTACAGGCAGAGAATCCCAGTGGAGAGAGGGGAACCGGCCAGGCAGAGACAGCAAGGGCGGATCGTTGCTCCAGAGCCTTTCTGTTCACCTTCATACTCCTGGGCCAGATCACATTTTTGGTTCTAGGATTCTAGGAGCCGTAATTAGCACTAACTGAAGTTTATTTAGTGCTTTATCCGGGTAACCGGAAAGTAGAGCATTGCAGTAGTCTAAGCTAGAAGTAACAAAAGCATGGATTACTTTTTCTGCATAATTTTTGGAGAGAAAGTTTCTGATTTTTACAATGTTACATAGATGGAAAAAAGCTGTCCTTGAAACAGTCTTGATATACTCGTCAAAAGAGAGATCAGGGTCCAGAGTAACGCCAAGGTCCTTCACAGTTTTATTTGAGACGACTGTACAACCATCAAGATTAATTGTCAAATTCAACAGAAGATATCTTTGTTTATTGGGACATAGAACAAGCATCTCTGTTTTCTCCGAGTTTAAAGTAGAAAGTTTGCAGCCATCCACTTCCTTATGTCTGAAACCCATGCTTCTAGCGAGGGCAATTTTGGGGCTTCACCATGTTTCATTGAAATGTACAGCTGTGTGTCATCCGCATAGCAGTGAAAGTTAACATTATGTTTTTGAATGACATCCCCAAAAGGTAAAATATATAGTGAAAAATAGTGGTCCTAAAACGGAACCTTGAGGAACACTGAAATTTACAGTTGCTTTGTCAGAGGACAAACCGTTCACAGAGACAAACTGATATCTTTCCGACAGATAAGATCTAAACCAGGCCAGAACTTGTCCGTGTAGACCAATTTGGGTTTCCAATCTCTCCAAAAGAATGTGGTGGTCGATGGTATCAAAAGCAGCACTAAGGTCTAGGAGCACGAGAACAGATGCAGAGCCTCAGTCTGACACCATTAAAAGGTCATTTACCACCTTCACAAGTGCAGCCTCAGTGCTATGATGGAGTCTAAAACCAGACAGAAGCATTTCGTATACATTGTTTGTCTTCAGGACGGCAGTGAGTTGCTGCGCAACAGCTTTTTCTATAAAAAATTGAGAGGAATGGAAGATTCGATATAGGCCGATATTTTCTGGGTCAAGGTTTGGCTTTTTCAAGAGAGGCTTTATTACTGCCACTTTTAGTGAGTTTGGTACACATCTGGTGTACGGAGCTCGGGTATTTTCTGTATACCAGGGAGCTAGTTTCTTATGACAAATGTTTTTAGTTTTTAGGGGTGCAACTGCATCTAGGGTATGGCGCAAGGTTAAATTGAGTTCCTCAGTTAGGTGGTTAACTTATTTTTGTCCTCTTGACTTATTAACTTGTTTTTATCCCTTGGGTAGGCAGAGGGAGTCTGGAAGGGCATCAAGGAATCTTTGTTTTGTCTGAGAATTTATAGCATGACTTTTGATGATCCCTTGTTGGGGTCTGAGCAGATTATTTGTTGCGATTGCAGACGTAATAAAGTGGTGGTCCGATAGTCCAGGATTATGAGGAAAAACATTAAGATCCACAACATTTATTCCATGGGACAAAAGTAGGTCCAGAGTATGACTGAGACAATGAGTAGGTCCAGAGACATGTTGGACAAAACCCACTGAGTCGATGATGGCTCCGAAAGCCTTTTGGGGTGGGTCTGTGGACATTTCCATGTGAATATTAAAATCACCAAAAATTTGAATATTATCTGCTATGACTACAAGGTCCGAAAGGAATTCAGGGAACTCAGTGAGGAATGCTGGATAATGCCCAGGATGCCTGTAAACAGTAGCTATAAAAAGTGATTGAGTAGGCTGCATAGATTACATGACTAGAAGCTCAAAATTTGAAATTTGCTAGCAAATAAATGTTAGCAACACCTCCGCCTTTGCGGGATGCACAGGGGATATGGTCACTAGTGTAACCAGGATGTGAGGCCTCATTTAACACAGTAAATTCATCAGGCTTAAGCCATGTTTCAGTCAGGCCAATCACATCAAGATTATGATCTGTGATTAGTTCATTGACTATAACTGCCTTTGAAGTGAGGGATCTAACATTAAGTAGCCCTATTTTGAGATGTGAGGTATCACGATCTCTTTCAATAATGGCAGGAATGGAGGAGGTCTTTATCCTAGTGAGATTGCTAAGGCGAACACTGCCATGTTAAGTTTTGCCCAACCTAGGTCGAGGCACAGACACGGCCTCAATGGGGATAGCTGAGCTGACTACACTGACTGTGCTAGTGGCAGACTCCACTAAGCTGGCAGGCTGGCTAACAGCCTGCTGTCTGGCCTGCACCCTATTTCATTGTGGAGCTAGAGCCCTGTCTATGTTGGTAGATAAGATGAGAGCACCCCTCCAGCTAGGATGGAGTCTGTCACTCCTCAGCAGGCCAGGCTTGGTCCTGTTTGTGGGTGAGTCCCTGAAAGAGGGCCAATTATCTACAAATTCTATATTTTGTGAGGGGCAGAAAACAGTTTTCAACCAGCGATTGAGTTGTGAGACTCTGCTGTAGAGGTCATCACTCCCCTTAACTGGGAGGGGGCCAGAGACAATTACTCGATGCCGACACATCTTTCTAGCTGAATTACACGCTGAAGCTATGTTGCGCTTGGTGACCTCTGACTGTTTCATCCTAACATCGTTAGTCTGTCAATATCTCTATACTCTCTACACTCGCCAGTTTTAGCTTTAGCCAGCACCATCTTCAGATTAGATTTAACGTCGGTAGCCCTGTCCCCTGGAAACAGTGTATGATTGCTGGATGATTTGTTTTAAATCTAATACTGCGGGTAATGGAGTCGCCAGTGACTAGGGTTTTCAATTTGTCAGAGCTAATGGTCGGAAGCTTCGGCGTCTCAGACCCCTTAAGGAGAGGAGTAGAGACAAGAGAAGGCTCGGCATCAGACTCCGACTTGCTACTTAATGGGGAAAACCGGTTGAAAGTTTCTTTTGGCTGAATGAGCGACACCGGTTGAGCATTCCTACAGCATTCCTACAGCACTCCTACAGCATTTCCTTCCAGAAGCCATGAGAAAGTTGTCCGGCTGCGGGGGAACGTGCGAGGGAACGTGCAAGGGGATTTATTCTAACGTTCCTATCTGTACTTACTGGTGGCACATACGCTGTTTCATCCTTTCCTACACTGAAATTACCCTTGCCTAACGATTGCATCTGAAGCTGGGCTTGCAGCACAGCTATCCTCGCCGTAATGGCGATCGTTCTCCTGTATATTATGAGTAAAGTGACTGCAATTACAAGGCATCATGTTAATGTTAGTACTTAGCTTCGGCTGTTGGAGGTCCTGACGAACCATGTCCAGATAAAGCGTCCGGAGTGAAAAAGTTGAATGAAAAATAAGTTGAGTGAGGGAAAAACTAAAAACATAAACGGTAATTAAAAAGTAAAAAATGTAAAGTTGTCAGGTAGCAAAGTAAGGTTGGCAACAAAACTCACAGCAAGACTTAAGCAAGTCTGCAAGTTGTCACTGGAAATGACAAGTAGGGTATTCTCTATATATTGGTCCAAACACACCAATACAGTCATGAAGAGGGCACGACAAAGCCTATTCCCCCTCAGAAAACTAAAAAGGTTTGGCATGGGTCCTGAGATCCTCAAAAGGTTCTACAGCTGCAACATCGAGAGCATCCTAACCGGTTGCATCACTGCCTGGTATGGCAATTGCTCGGCCTCTGGCTGCAAGGCACTTCAGAGGGTAGTGCATAAGGCCCAGTACATCACTGGGGCAAAGCTGCCTGCCATCCAGGACCTCTACACCAGGCGGTGTCAGAGGAAGGCCCTTAAAATGGTCAAAGACCCCAGTCACCCCAGTCATAGACTGTTCTCTCTACTACCGCATGGCAAGCGGTACAGGAGTGCCAAGTCTAGGACAAAAAGGTTTCTCAACAGTTTTTACCCCCAAGCCATAAGACTCCTGAACAGGTTACCTGGTCTATTTGCATTGTGTGCCCCCCCCCAAACCCTCTTTTACGCTGCTCTCTGTTTATCTTATATGCATAGTCACTTTAACTATACATTCATGTACATACTACCTAAATTGGCCCGCCGGGCTATCTGCATTGTGTCCCACCACCCGCCAACCCCTCTTTTTACGCTACTGCTACTCTCTGTTCATCATATATGCATCGTCACTTTAACGATACCTACATGTACATACTACCTCAATAAGCCTGACTAACAGGTGTCTGTATATAGCCTTGCTACTCTTTTTTCAAATGTCTTTTTACTGTTGTTTTATTTCTTTACTTACCTACACACACACACAGACCTTTTTTTCTTCTTTTTCCCCCGCACCATTGGTTAGAGCCTGTAAGGAAGCATTTCACTGTAAGGTCTACAGCTGTTGTATTCGGCGCACGTGACAAATAAACTTTGATTTAATTTGACATTGAGCCTTCTTGGATGGGCAATTCTAATGTAACTCTATGGCAGCACCCAAGGGGGCTTGATCTTTCTAGCTCTCCCTGTAGATTTTGAGGCGAAGTAGTTTCCCCATGAGTGAGGGAACACTTAGCCAATTACGGCGCAAATATAGAAGATTACCAAACCCTACGCTCTGTATTTTCCACTTGCTGCCCCACCACCACAGAAAGTACTGAGTTAGGCTGAACACCTGCATTTTGGAGCTGTCTTACTCAAAACAGCAAAAAGGAGACCATGTTTATATGCAGCTTTATTAGCTCAATGATAATTTGTTTCTCCATTGTTTGCAAACTGGTATGTGACATATATTAATGCCTAGGGTGTATTCATTCTGCCGATTCTGTTTAAAACCTTTCTTAAACGGAGCAAACGGAATGAAATGGGGATAAACAATTTATCCAATAGAAACTCTTGTTTGCAACTGTTGGACTAATGATTATACCCTAGATCAGCTAGATGCAGGCAAGATTGTGCAAGGCGGTATTGAATGTGTTAATGTCTGTCACCTTGATTACTCAAATTTCTCCCGAGCTGTGCACGTACGTTGTAAACTTTCATTCATAAGCTAGGTTGTATTAACCTCACGATGGGTATAGGGAAAATTTGTGTATCATGTAGTAGCCTAAACCTATCGATGTTACATTGAGCTGGGTGAATGGAATATGAATTACATCTAATTTGCTGTAATAGAAATAAGGCCACGCTCATGGAATTAATTATCGTCCTCCCTCATCTTAAACAGCAGCGACCCCAGTCTGAGGTCCTGAGCAGGTTTTCATCAAGGAACTGTCTGTACTTTGTTCCGTTCATCTTTCCCTCGATCCTGACTAGTTTCCCAGTCCCTGCCGCTGAAAAACTTCCCCACAGCATGATGCTGCCACCACGCTTCACCGTAGTGATGGTGCCAGGTTTCCTCCAGATGTGACACTTGGCATTCAGGCCAAAGAGTTCAATCTTGGTTTCATCAGACCAGAGAATGTTGTTTAGGTGCTTTTTGGCAAACTCCAAGCTGGCTGTTATGTGCCTTTTATGGGGGAGTGGCGTCCATCTGACCATTCTACCATAAAGGCCAGATTGGTTGAGTGCTGCAGAGATGGTTGTCTTTCTGGAAGGTTCTCCCATATCCACAGAGAAACTTTGGAACTCTGTTAGAGTGAGCATCTGATTCTTGGTCACCTCCCTGACCAAGGTCCTTTCCCCCAATTGCTCAGTTTAGCCGTGCGGCCAGCTCTACGAAGAGTCTTGGTGGTTCCAACTTCTTCCATTTAAGAATGATGGAGGCCACTGTGTTCTTGGGGACCTTCAATGCTGCAGACATTTTTTGGTACTCTTCCCCAGATCTGTGCTTCGACACAATCCTGTCTCGGATCTCTACGGACAATTCCTTCAACCTGGAAGCTTGGTTTTTGCTCTGACATGCTCTGTCAACTAAAATGGATTACACAACATCTCCACAGCATAATGCTGCCACCACCATGTTAGTAGTCCATTTTAGAATAAGACTAACGTAACAAAATGTGGAAAATGTCAAGGGGTCTGAATACTTT
Organism: Oncorhynchus tshawytscha; assembly: GCF_018296145.1. NCBI lineage: Eukaryota > Metazoa > Chordata > Actinopteri > Salmoniformes > Salmonidae > Oncorhynchus > Oncorhynchus tshawytscha. Next base: position 43,133,889 of record NC_056439.1, on the reverse strand, counting down.
CCAAATGCACTGTATAGGTGTGTGCATGAGTGAGTACATGTGTGCTAAGGTGCAGAGTCAGTGCAGGTGGTCAGTACAGTTCAAATGTTTACCAGTCTGATGGCATGTAGATAGAAACGGTCTCTGAGCCTGTTGGTAGCTGTAAATGTGTAGTAAATGTGTAATGGGCTCACTCCAATCCCCACTCCAAAAAGGATTGTTCCCTGGAGCCCTATGATGAGGGGTTCCCTTGGAACTGACATAAATTCTATGTTTCTTACAGTATATTGTCATCATCTCGATCTTTGTCTCATTAGATCTGGAGATCGTCAATAGGCCAATAGTCAGTCCCCTGATAAAACATCTTATATACAGAAGACTTATATGCCTACATATGTTGCTACTGAAGCTGAATATGTATCAAGTAAAGCCAACATAGAAAACACAGAAGAAAATGAAAGCTAATACATACGCCTTTCTTGGTAGTACTATTCTGACCTGTTTATTTGCCTGTGGTGCAAAGCTGTCAAACTTTGTGCTTTTCTACAGTAAACAATCATTTTCCATTTATTGATATTGGGCCATAATGTCAATAAACAAATGTACAATTGTGAAATGCATCTCCTTAATTACAAAGGAATTGAACACAGTTAATGCCTGGATACATTTGTATAGACATGTAATAGGCCTATTGCCTTAAAGCTTTGTCTGTAATGGCATTCATATGAAATGTAATTTAGCTTTTGTCCTTGCTGAACTTGCATAATATAAATAGTTCTTTTCCGACCAGGCCATTGATAAGTGCACATTTGATAGCGAATGTTCACTCATAGTACCCCGTACAGCAGGAGGCAGTAATACACATTATGGGTGTAAACTGCCAAAAAGCCTTAAAGAAGAAGAATAAGAAGAAGGCGGCGCATAACTCAACAAAAACGTTCGCTGACAAATGGCGTCTCTCCAGTGCGTCGCACGGAGCAGCTGATTTTCCCCGTGTAGTTGCTAGGCATTTTCAAGGTAGGCACATCACCTTGGGATATTTACAATGTTATGCAGATGTAAGCTCGGTTTGTGTTTTGTGAATCACTGGTTTCGAGGCGGGTAAAAGGGGACGTTGCTTAGTTGCAAAGGAGTCCTCAGACATTATTTTCATGATTTCCTCATGCAGCTAACGTTACTGTAACGGTCATTCGATACTGCTTGTCAGCTGTGGTTTTAATTCGCCTGCTTTCGTTATCCACGTAGTCTTATTTATATTGCATTGAATATCCTCTTCGTTTATTTCCAGGTGATAGATACATGGTCGAATGTTTTAGCCTCTTCGTTTTGGACGGATACGTTTAGAAGTCACTACCAAAAACAATCATCTGTAACCACGGGTGTAATCATTAGTCCAAACAGTTGCAAAACGGACTGAAACGAGAGTTTCTAGTTGACAAATTCAGGTTGGTCCCTCCCCGTTTCGTTCAGTTTGCTTCCCTTTAAGAAACGTTTTGCAACATAATAGGCGTAATGAATATACACCCATAACGATACTCTGTCTGTCACAATGCCTCTCGAGTAGCAGCAATCAGCCATCTACATTCTATCCAGTTGATAACCTTCTGAAGTTCTGCTTTCATCGCTCCTGGGGTTATTTTATAACCAAGAACACGGCGCTGTCACAAAACGCCAGGTAATTTGGTTTATTTCCAATATGTGCACCACCGAGTCGTTCACATGACAGTTCTGTCTGAGAACCTTAACACTAACTGCGTTTCCCATACAGTCGAGTCTACACTGTTGTTATAACGTTGTTGTATCTTGTTTTAAGCTGAGAAGGACAATTAGAACGGATTTGCTTTGTGAAATACAGGCTGATACAGCTGCCCTCCTGCCCTGCCCTCCAGCGTGCAAGATGTCACAATTTCAGATGAACTAAACCTCACCCATTACATTGTACAGGTAGGCTGCTGTGACACTTTTTGGTGCAGGAAAATAGTGTTGCAGCCTACTGTAGGCTTTTTGTTACAATATTAGGCCTACTGAAAATTACATGAGGCATTATAGGAGGGTGCCAACATGATTGGCTGTAGTTCTGGAATTACCTGTTGTCAGTAGCAAGCTGTTTTGCATTTTGTCGTTTTCATGTCTAGTTGATACTCCGAGTTCTCCAAATTGTTTTGCCAAGACTATATGTTCATCAACTCAGGTGTACAACAGTGTTGATTTAATGAACTTCTGCTATTTGTGTTGCTGACACTGCAACCACGTTATCATTATTCAAGAACAGTGGCTCTTCAGTGACCATGGGACTGATGCAGTGCTGATGTCAGATAGGCTGCTAGTGTTCATGTTGGATATATGATGCACAGCAAGGTGACACCCTAAAACATTGAGTTGATTATTCCCCTAGGCTACTGTTCTAGTGAGTCATCAACCAGAATAAGGGAAATGTAAGCGCTGTGTAGTGATACTATACATATGAATATCAATGATTCCAGGTAATGTGAATCCATGACATTCATTAAGGAAAACATTCATCATGCAACAAAACAAAAGATGACACCATATAATACAAGAGTACATCTCAATATTAATTTCAACCGGTTTGGACTGGTTGACTGCTCTCTCTCTGAGCTCTTAAATGTCATATGGTACCTTGCCATGGCATTTCCATTTGAAGCAGCCCCCCTCCCCCAGGTAAAGTTTAGGCCTAGACATGAACAAAGAGCATGTCTGCACAGTCACTGTCAAAGCTGAGGACCCATGTAGTGATGCATACATACCCATTCTCTGTCGCGTCACCACTTACTCATCTTGCCCATACTGTACAATTTGATTCTGTTTCGCTGAACTACATGTGAGCTGTAATAGCGTGCTGGGAAGATCTCACACTTGAAAGGTGAATAGAGCCTTGCAGGCAGTCAGACAGGCATGCAGTAGGGATGGAGTTTCAAGGGATGAGGCAGGCATTATTCCCATTAGGAAACAAAACATATCCTACTCTAGCTATACATGGCCAAAAGATTGTTCTGTGAAAATTGGTTGCGTTGAAATGAATTCACAGAGTGACAAGCCACTCTCAGGGGAAATGGACCTGGATTTGCATGAGGGGAAGAACATTTTTTCAATGGATGTGATATGCTGGTAATGAGGCAGGCTGAGAACACAGTGTACCTGCCAGCCTCTTGGGAACACAATCAACATTACACTCCACAATCCCTCAGAACTGTGAGTCCTGCTCAAACATCCACCTGTACCATCAGAAAGCCCCAGTGAATAATACTGACTGACTGCAGCCTTGAGTATTTATTTTAATTTAAACAGGCATTGAATGTACCTGGGTGTAGGAGTGTGTATCGTGGTGGCGTCAAACACCACCATCCCCCTTTTCAGTAATAAATACTTTGGCATTTCGCAATGTGCCTCTAAGCATTTTATGTTTTTTTGGGCGTGGCTTGGCATGTAACATGAACTGCTGTGGTTTTTAATACTGCTATTGAATGAAAAGTTGCTTGGATTTGAGAAAGGAACCTCCTAATTAGTGGTCGACCGATTTAATCGGATTTCAAGTTTTCATAACAATTGGAAATCGGTAATTTTGGGCTCTGATTTAGCCGATTTTTTAATTTTTTAACCTTTTGTGACTCCCAAATCCGCATGCGGGAGCGTAATCATCGCCTGAAACTAATTAGCATAACGCAACGGACATAAATATCCCTAGAAAATATTCCTGTTCATGAAAATCACAATTGCAATATATTGAGACACAGCTTAGCCTTTTGTTAATCACCCTGTCATCTCAGATTTTCAAAATATGCTTTACAGCCAAAGCTAGACAAGCATTTGTGTAAGTTTATCGATAGCCTAGCATAGCATTATGCCTTGCTAGCAGCAGGCAACCTTGTCACGGAAATCAGAAAAGCAATCAAATTAAATCGTTTACCTTTGATGAACTTCGGATGTTTTCACTCACGAGACTTCCAGGTAGATAGCCAAAGTTCATTTTTTCCCAAAATATTATTTTTGTAGGCGAAATAGCTCCGTTCTTCACGTTTGGCTGAGAATTCGCCCGGAAATTGCAGTCACCACAACGCCGAAAAATATTCCAAATTAGCTCCATAATATCGACAGAAACATGGCAAAACGTTTTTTTATAATCAATCCTCAAGGTGTTTTTCTAATATCTAATCGATAATATATCCGTCGGGACAATTTGTTTTTCAGTAGGACCGATTGGAGTAATGGCTACCTCTGTATTTTACGCGAGAATCTCTCTCGGAGCCACCATGTGACCACTTACGTAATGTGGCCGCCTACGGCTATTCTTCAATAGAAATGTGTAAAACTACGTCACAATGCTGTAGACACCTTGGGGAATACGTAGAGAGCGTAAGCTCGTCGATGGTGCATTCACAGCTGAATAGGGACTCATTGGAACGCAGTGCTTTCAAAACCTGGGGCACTTCCGGATTGGATTTTTCTCAGGCTTTCGCCTGCAACATCAGTTCTGTTATAGTCACAGACAATATCTTTACAGTTTTGGAAACGTTAGTGTTTTCTATCCAAAGCTGTCAATTATATGCATATTCTAGCATCTTGTCCTGACAAAATATCCCGTTTAAAACGGGAACCTTTTTTACCAAAAATGAAAATACTGCCTCCTAATACCAACAGGTTTTAATATACATTTCTATTTATTTGATAAATTATATATTTTTAATATCTTTTTATTTAACTAGGCAAGTCCGTTAAGAACACATTCTTATTTTCAATGACGGCCTAGGAACAGTGGGTTAACTGTTTTGTTCAGGGGCATAACGACAGAGTTTCACCTTGTCAGCTCAGGGGATCCAATCTTGCAACCTTACAGTTAACTAGTCCAACGCTCTAACCACCTGCCTCTCATTGCACTCCACGAGGAGCATGCCTGTTACGCGAATGCATTAGAACCCAAGGTAAGTTGCTAGCTAGCTTTAAACTTATCTTATAAAAATCAATCAATCACTAGTTATAACTACACATGGTTGATGATATTACTTGTTTATCTAGCTTGTCCTGCGTTGCATATAATCGATGCAACGCTGGGGGATGGCTTAACAAAAGTGCATTTGCGAAAAAAGCACAATCGTTGGACGACTGTACCTAACCATAAACACCAATGCCTTTCTTAAAATCAATACATAGAAGTATATATTTTTAAACCTGCATATTTAGCTAAAAGAACTCCAGGTTAGCAGGCAATATTAACCAGGTGAAATTGTGTCACTTCTCTTACGTTCATTGCACGCAGAGTCAGGGTATATGCAACAGTTTAGGCCGCCTGGCTCATTGTGAACTTATTTGCCAGAATTGTACGTAATTATGACAACATTGAAGGTTGTGCAATGTAACAAGAATATTTAGACTTAAGGATGCCACCCGTTAGATAAAATGCAGAACGGTTCTGTCTTTCACTGAAATAATAAACGTTTTGTTTTCGAAGTGGTAGTTTCCAGATTCAACCATATTAATGACCAAAGGCTAATATTTTTGTGTGTTATGTTATAATTAAGTCTATGATTTGATAGAGCAGTCTGACTGAGCGATGGTAGGCAGCAGCAGAATCGTATGCATTTATTTAAACAGCACTTTTTTGCGTTTTGCCAGCAGCTCTTCACAAGCACAGCGCTGTTTATGACTTCAAGCCTAATGACTGGTGTAACCGACGTGAAATAGCTAGTTAGGGGGGTGCGCACTAATAGCGTTTCAAACGTCACTCGCTCTGAGACTTGGAGTAGTTATTCCCCTTGCTCTGCAAGGGCCACGGCTTTTATGGAGCGATGGGTAACGCTGCTTCGAGTGTGGCTGTTGTCGATGTGTTCCTGGTTCGAGCCCAGGTAGGGGCGAGGAGAGGGACGGAAGCTATACTGTTACACTGGCAATACTATAGTGCCTATAAGAACATCCAATAATCAGAGGTATATGAAATACAAATGGTATAGAGAGAAATAGTCCTATAAATACGATATTAACTACAACCTAAAACCTCTTACCTTGGAATATTGAAGTCTCATTTTAAAAGAAACCACCAACTTTCATATGTTCTCATGTTCTGAGCAAGGAACTCAAACGTTAGCTTTTTTTTTTTATATGGCACATATTGCACTTTTACTTCTCCAACACTTTTTTTGCATTATTTCAACCAAATTGAACATGTTTCATTATTTATTTGAGGCTAAATTGATTTTATTGTTGTATTATATTAAGTTAAAATATGTGTTCATTCAGTATTGTGGTAATTGTCATTATTACAAATAAAGAAATAAATACATTTAAAAAATCTGCCGATTTTTAAATCGGTATCGGCTTTTTTGATCCTCCAATAATCGGTCTCAGCGTTGAAAAATCATAATTGGTCGACCTCTACTCCTAATGGTATTTTATTGAATGAAGGGATTCTTGGCTGCTGTAAATTTAGGCTATTCAATCATAATGTATTGATCATTGTCACTAAATAAACATTAGGGCCAACTTTGCCATCTCTGGTAGGCTAGTTCTATAAAGATATGCCATGTTGATGTTATACATGACTGGGCAATTCCAGCATGTTGAAATTGTTGGTAAGCTTATGCCATGCACTGCCCTACCCTAAGTCGTTTTTAAGGTTGCCACATTCGATCACAATGTAATCGCACAAGTATGGAGGTGGGAGTAACTTAACACTGCTCACGCCTTGACACCGTTAAGCCTTGCTCACTTTGGCAGTTTGATGTGACTCAAATATATATATTTTTTTATCTGACTCGAATATGTTCTTTTTCCTACAGTCTAACCAGCCAAAAAGCACATAGAATCAGATATTGCAAGCAACATTTCACATTCGCAGATGGTTTGAAATCCGATACAAATGAGATTCCTGGCCACGTGACTTGTCTGAATGGTCAAATCTGATTTATTTGCCCTCAAGTAGTTTTAGACTGTTATTTGGCATATCCTGTTTCTTGTTACTCTGACAGTTTTGACAAGAACATGTGTAGCTAACTAGCTTTTTAATTATTTTTATTTTTTACAAATGAGTGAATGTGCTAGAAAGCCAAACAGCTAGCTAGATTGTTGTGGCTTGCCAAAAAGGAATTGTGATTTTGAACATTCAAAGCAACTGGTAAACGTCCATGGCAGGCATTGTCTCCTTAGCTTGCTACATAACTTCTGAGTGATAGGAAGCATGAGCACCACCACCAATCAACCTACACCACTGTACACACACCTATCGTTACTATGACAACTAGCGTAGCCAGATCAGCAAAATGACTGCTGTCTGAACGACTTGGTCACTTCTAACTTGCTGTTTGGACAGTCACTATTCCCAAACTGATTTGACCATTAAGGCCTGCAGTGTGAACAAGGCATTAGAATGCGATGAATCTGTCTAGCGCCATTGAACTTGTTAAACATGACAAGTTACTCATGTAAGTAGCTCAGGCTGCTTGTGACTGCATGACCATGCCAGAAATGTAACACCCATTCAGTTTAAACAGAAGCACTTACCCCGTTAATGAATGCCTACTCATTACCTTTTAAATCCAGTTAGGCTAGCTTCTCAGGGATGCGTGTGTCACTCTCAAAGTCTGCGTTTTGCTGCATTGGAAATGTGGAGAAAATCTATTGTCACTCCTGGCTAGATGTTATAATAATTTGCCATTATATGACTCTGTGGTGGGGTTAAAATTGTTTGTTCAAGTTGTATGAGGTTAGGTTACCTAATCGTTTTCAGTGTCATTCGCATTCAGCAGACTGCCGGGTCCAAGTGGTGGGGATCGTGGCGCGAGTCGGGAAACAAATGATTGAGTGTTTGAATGGTTCCTGAAATGTTTATTGCTCCGAGGGACGCTTTGCCTAATGGCCAGCATCCAGCCCAACAATCATAACAGTATTTCGAGGCATCCCTAATGGTATTGTACTGTAATTACTTTTTTCGACAGAGCTTGCTCACAGAGCTCACTCCTCGCTCGCCCCTCGCTCACAGAGCTCGCCCCTCGCTCGCTCCTCGCTCACAGAGCTTGCTTGGCATTTTGGAGTGCACGGCTCCCTCGGCTGTAGCTTGCTCGTCAGACAGGTTAGCCTTTGTGAAGTCAAGCAAGACTCATGCAATGAATGCAGTCAATGTACCATGATCCACAAAAGACTAGCATCTCTAGGTTTGTGTTTTAAATAGAGAACATAGTGTGCAGTGCCATGAACACCCTCCAGGCCTAACTCTATAGCACATCGATAGTATGTTTAATCCCTGATCAAATTGTGCTCTGCAAAGGTTAAACATTAATCTCTGTCAATAAGCCTCGGGCTGGCCTGACAAACATTGCAGCAGTATAGTGTAAAGTAATAGTACCTCTTAAAATGGATACACGCTTTACACGTATGATCAGTAGAACTATAAACCCAGACCTTTAGAACATAATAGCCATATAGGCTTTGATTCTTGTGATTTGAGGCAAAAGGTCATAGGCCTGCAGCTCTGTAGGCTGGGTAATGATAAAGACCCATTAAGGGGTTCAGCGAACCTGTAGTGAGCAGCATACTGTACACTTATGTAATTTCACTGAAGAAAAGGGTGAAAATGCTTTAAGTGCATGCATTAGTCATTAACTGGTCTTAAAGCCCAAACTCGCTTCCTATTAAGCCAGTCCCCATGGTGTTTTGTCTCTCCTTTTTGACATGCTAAGTCGCATACCTTACTCGTTTGAGTGTTCCTTACCATAAGTGGGTTCTTTACCGTAAGTGGGTTCTTTCTAGTCTAGGGCCTCACTTTTCAGTGCATCAAACAAAACAGGACGTGAGTGTTTTCCTAGGTACACTACATGACCAAACGTATGTGGACACCTGCTCGTCAAACATCTCATTCCAAAATCATAGGCATTAATATGGAGTTGGTCTCCCCCCTTTGGGCTGTTTTTTTCCAAGATGACGTAGCAGTTCAGACGTCTTGCCGTGTCCCGTGTATAGATATTTTTTCTTCGTGTATATATTTAGTATATTTATAGAATTTTTTTAGCCTCAATTTCAACATACTCTCCTGCAACCTGCCTCACCCAATGTGGTATGGATCTGCTATTTTCTATACTTTAGAACCGGAAACCCCCAACAGAAGCTAGCCAGCTAGTAAAAATCAAATCAAATCAATTTTTATTTGTCACATACACATGGTTAGCAGATGTTAATGCGAGTGTAGCGAAATGCTTGTGCTTCTAGTTCCGACAATGCAGTAATAATCCAACAAGTAATCTAACTAACAATTCCAAAACTACTGTCTTATACACAGTGTAAGGGGATAAAGAATATGTACATAAAGATATATGAATGAGTGATGATACAGAGCAGCATAGGCAAGACACAGTAGACTGTATCGAGTACAGTATATACATATGAGATGAGTATGTAAACAAAGTGGCATAGTTAAAGTGGCTAGTGATACATGTATTACATAAGGATGCAGTAGATGATATAGAGTACAGTATATACGTATGCATATGAGATGAATAATGTAGGGTATGTAAACATTATATTAGGTAGCATTGTTTAAAGTGGCTAGTGATATATTTTACATTTCCCATCAATTCCCATTATTAAAGTGGCTGGAGTTGAGTCAGTGTGTTGGCAGCAGCCACTCAATGTTAGTGGTGGCTGTTTAACAGTCTGATGGCCTTGAGATAGAAGCTGTTTTTCAGTCTCTCGGTCCCAGCTTTGATGCACCTGTACTGACCTCGCCTTCTGGATGATAGCGGGGTGAACAGGCAGTGGCTCGGGTGGTTGTTGTCCTTGATGATCTTTATGGCCTTCCTGTAACATCGGGTGGTGTAGGTGTCCTGGAGGGCAGGTAGTTTGCCCCCGGTGATGCGTTGTGCAGACCTCACTACCCTCTGGAGAGCCTTACGGTTGTGGGCGGAGCAGTTGCCGTACCAGGCGGTGATACAGCCCGCCAGGATGCTCTTGATTGTGCATCTGTAGAAGTTTGTGAGTGCTTTTGGTGACAAGCCAAATTTCTTCAGCCTCCTGAGGTTGAAGAGGCGCTGCTGCGCCTTCTTCACGATGCTGTCTGTGTGAGTGGACCAATTCAGTTTGTCTGTGATGTGTATGCCGAGGAACTTAAAACTTACTACCCTCTCCACTACTGTTCCATCGATGTGGATAGGGGGGTGTTCCCTCTGATGTTTCCTGAAGTCCACAATCATCTCCTTAGTTTTGTTGAGTGTGAGGTTATTTTCCTGACACCACACTCCGAGGGCCCTCACCTCCTCCCTGTAGGCCGTCTCGTCGTTGTTGGTAATCAATCCTACCACTGTTGTGTCGTCCGCAAACTTGATGATTGAGTTGGAGGCGTGCGTGGCCACGCAGTCGTGGGTGAACAGGGAGTACAGGAGAGGGCTCAGAACGCACCCTTGTGGGGCCCCAGTGTTGAGGATCAGCGGGGTGGAGATGTTGTTGCCTACCCTCACCGCCTGGGGGCGGCCCGTCAGGAAGTCCAGTACCCAGTTGCACAGGGCGGGGTCGAGACCCAGGGTCTCGAGCTTGGAGGGTACTATGGTGTTGACTGCCGAGCTGTAGTCGATGAACAGCATTCTCACATAGGTATTCCTCTTGTCCAGATGGGTTAGGGCAGTGTGCAGTGTGGTTGAGATTGCATCGTCTGTGGACCTATTTGGGCGGTAAGCAAATTGGAGTGGGTCTAGGGTGTCAGGTAGGGTGGAGGTGATATGGTCCTTGACTAGTCTCTCAAAGCACTTCATGATGACGGAAGTGAGTGCTACGGGGCGGTAGTCGTTTAGCTCAGTTACCTTAGCTTTCTTGGGAACAGGAACAATGGTGGCCCTCTTGAAGCATGTGGGAACAGCAGACTGGTATAGGGATTGATTGAATATGTCCGTGAACACACCGGCCAGCTGGTCTGTACATGCTCTGAGGACACGGCTGGGGATGCCGTCTGGGCCTGCAGCCTTGCGAGGGTTAACACGTGTAAATGTCTTACTCACCTCAGCTGCAGTGAAGGAGAGTCCGCATGTTTTCGTTGCAGGCCGTGTCAGTGGCACTGTATTGTCCTCAAAGTGGGCAAAAAAGTTATTTAGTCTGCCTGGGAGCAAGACATCCTGGTCCGTGACTGGGCTGGTTCTCTACTTGTAGTCCGTGATTGACTGTAGACCCTGCCACATACCTCTTGTGTCTGAGCCGTTGAATTGAGATTCTACTTTGTCTCTGTACTGACGCTTAGCTTGTTTGATAGCCTTGCGGAGGGAATAGCTGCACTGTTTGTATTTGGTCATGTTACCAGTCACCTTGCCCTGATTAAAAGCAGTGGTTCGCGCTTTCAGTTTCATGTGAATGCTGCCATCAATCCACGGTTTCTGGTTAGGGAATGTTTTAATCGTTACTATGGGAACGACATCTTCAACGCACGTTCTAATGAACTCGCACACCGAATCAGCGTATTCGTCAATGTTATCTGACGCAATACGAAACATATCCCAGTCCACGTGATGGAAGCAGTCTTGGAGTGTGGAATCAGCTTGGTCGGACCAGCGTTGGACAGACCTCAGCGTGGGAGCTTCTTGTTTTAGTTTCTGTCTGTAGGCAGGGATCAGCAAAATGGAGTAGTGGTCAGCTTTTCCGAAAGGAGGGCGGGGCAGGGCCTTATATGCGTCGCGGAAGTTAGAGTAACAATGATCCAAGGTTTTTTCAGCCCTGGTTGCGCAATCGATATGCTGATACAATTTAGGGGGTCTTGTTTTCAGATTAGCCTTGTTAAAATCCCCAGCTACAATGAATGCAGCCTCAGGATGTATGGATTCCAGTTTGCAAAGAGTCAAATAAAGTTCGTTCAGAGCCATCGATGTGTCTGGTTGGGGGGGAATACATACGGCTGTGATTATAATCGAAGAGAATTCTCTTGGTAGATAATGCGGTCGACATTTGATTGTGAGGAATTCTAAATCAGGTGAACAGAAGGATTTGACTTCCTGTATATTTCTGTGATCACACCATGTCTCGTTAGCCATAAGGCATACGCCCCCGCCCCTCTTCTTACCAGAAAGATGTTTGTTTCTGTCGGCGCGATGCGTGGAGAAACCCGCTGGCTGCACCGCCTCCGATAGCGTCTCTCCAGTGAGCCATGTTTCCGTGAAGCAAAGAACGTTACAGTCTCTGATGTCCCTCTGGAATGCTACCCTTGCTCGGATTTCATCAACCTTGTTGTCAAGAGACTATACAATGGCGAGAAGAATGCTAGGGAGTGGTGCACGATGTGCCCGTCTCCGGAGTCTGACCAGAAGACCGCCTCCTTTCCCTCTTTTACGTAGTTGTTTTTTTGGCTCGCCGGCTGGGATCCATTCCGTTGTCCTGGTTGAAAGGCAGAACACAGGATCCGCTTCGTGAAAATCATATTCTTGGTCGTACTGATAGTGAGTTGACGCTGATCTTATATTCAGTAGTTCTTCTCGACTGTATGTAATGAAACCTAAGATGACCTGGGGTACTAATGTAAGAAATAACACGTAAAAAAACAAACTGCATAGTTTCCTAGGAACGCGAAGCGGCCATCTCTGTCGGCGCCGGAGTTTTCCTAGTAATCAGTTAGCCACTGCTAGCGGTCATCAGCTAACCTTAGCCTATCAATTGCCAGTCTTCCCAGCGCGATTCAACCCAGAGCATATCCGACTGCTTTTTCTCTACCAAATCTCCACATCTCGGGATTCCTACCGCAAGCTCTGAACCTTTTCTCCTGGGTCATCGCAGCTAGCTAGCTACTATCCGAGTGGCTACTACTGACTAACGTCTCTGTCCCGACGCAAGCACCAGTTAGCCTGGAACTAGCCTCGTGCTAGGCCCATCTCCCGGCTAGCTGAATAGGTCCATCAGCCAATTTCTTGGGCTACAATACCTATTTTGCAAATTGGCCTGGACCCCTTTTACTGCCGACACGGAGCCCTGCCGATCCAACACGACTGGTCTGCCGACATAACCATCCGAGGGGGCTACAACAGACTCCTCCGTTGTGACGTCCCCCTAAGGCCCTTCTGCTAGCCCCAGCCCGATAGCTGTCTGAATCGCGTGTCTCCAGCTCGCCTAGTTACTCACTGGTCCCTATGATCACTCGGCTATGCATGCGTCTCCCTGATGTCAATATGCCTTGTCCATTGCAGTTTTGGTTAGTGATTGTCTTATTTCACTGTAGAGCTTTTGTTCCACCTCCCACACATGCGGTGACCTCACCTGGTTTAAATGTTGTCTCTAGAGACAAAACCTCTCATTGTCACTCAATGCCTAGGTTTACCTCCACTGTATTCCCATCCTACCATACCCTTGTCTGGACAGTATGCCTTGAATCTATTCTTCTGCACCCAGAAACGTGCTCCTTTTACTCTCTGTTCCGAACGCACTACACTGCCAGTTCTTAAAGCCTTTAGCCTAGCTGTACCCTTATCCTACTCTTCTGTTCTTCTGGTGATGTAGAGGTTAACTCCTGCAGCGCCTAGCTCCTCACATTCCCCAGGCGCTCATTTGTTGACTTCTGTAAATCAAAGTTTGTCACGTGCGCCAAATACAACAGGTGTAGACCTTACAGTGAAACGCTTACTTACAGGCTCTAACCAATAGTGCAAAAAAGGTATTAGGTGAACAATAGGTAAGTAAAGAAAAAAAAACCTGTAAAAAGACAGGCTAGCGAGGCTACATACAGATACCGGTTAGTCAGGCTGATTGAAGTAGTATGTACATGTAGATATGGTTGAAGTGACTGTGCATATATGATGAACTGAGAGGAGCAGTAGCATAAGAGGGGTTGGTGGGTGGCGGGACACAATGCAGATAGCCCGGTTAGCCAATGTGCGGGAGCACTGGTTGGTCGGCCCAATTGAGGTAGTATGTACATTAATGTATAGTTAAAATGACTATGCATATGATAAACGGAGAGTAGCATCAGCGTTAAAGAGGGGTTGGGTTGGGGGGGCACACAATGCAAATAGTCTGGGTAGCCATTTGATTACCTGTTCTGGAGTCTTATGGCTTGGGGGTAAAAACTGTTGAAGCCTTTTTGTCCTAGACTTGGCACTCCGGTAGTAAAGAGAACAGTCTGACTGGGGTGGCCTTCCTCTGACACCGCCTGGTGTAGAGGTCCTGGATGGCAGGCAGCTTAGACCCAGTGATGTACTGGGCCATACACACTACCCTCTGTAGTACCTTGCTGTCAGAGGCTGAGCAATTGCCGTACCAGGCAGTGATGCAACCAGTCGGGATGCTCTTGATGTTGCAGCTGTAATACATTTTGAGGATCTCAGGACCCATGCCAAGTCTTTTTAGTTTCCTGAGGAGGAATAGGCTTTGTCGTGCCCACTTCACGACTGTCTTGGTGTGTTTGGACCATGATAGTTTGATGTGGACATCAAGGAACTTGAAGCTCTCAACCTGCTCCACTATAGCCCCGTCAATGAGAATGGGTGGCGTGCGCTGTCCTCCTTTTCCTGTAGTCTACAATCATCTCCTTAGTCTTGGTTACGTTGAGGGATAAGTTGTTATTCTGGCACCACACGGCCAGGTCTCTGACCTCTTCCCTATAGGCTGTCTCGTTGTTTTCGGTGATCATGCCTTCCACTGTTGTGTCGAGTCGTGCCTGGCCATGCAGTCGTGGGTGAACAGGGAGTACAGGAGGGGACTGAGCATGCACCCCTGGTGAGCTCCAGTGTTGAGGATCAGCGTGGCAGATGTGTTGCTACCTACCCACACCACCTGGGGCTGTCCGTCAGGGTGTCCAGGGTCCAGTTGCAGATGGAGGTGTTTAGTCCCAGGATCCTTAGCTTGGTGATGAGCTTTGAGGGTACTATGGTGTTGAACGCTGAGCTGTCGTCAATGAATAGCATTCTCACATAAGTGTTCCTTTTGTCCAAGTGGGAAATGGCAGTGTGGAGTGCAATAGAGATGGCATCATCTGTGGATCTGTTTGGGCGGTATGAAAATTGGAGTGTGTTTAGGGTTTCTGGAATAATGGTGTTGACCTGAGCCATTACCAACCTTTCAAAGCACATCATGGCTACGGACGTGAGTGCTACACGTCTGTAGTCATTTAGGCAGGTTGCCTTTGTGTTCTTGGGCACAGGGACTATGGTGGTCTGCTTGAAACATGTTGGTAATACAATCAGGGACATGTAACCTTAAAAGCCTTGGTTTCATGCATGTTAACATTAGAATCCTCCTCCCTAAGTTTTTTTTAATTCACTGCTTTAGCACACTGCCAACCTGGATGTCCTATCCTTATCTGAATCCTGGCTTAGGAAGGCCACCAAAAATCCTGCAATTTCCATCCCGAACTAACATTTTCCAACAAGATAGAACTGCCAAAGGCGGTGGAGTTATTCTGCAGAGTTATGTCATACTATCTAGGTCTGTGCCCAAACAATTCAAGCTTCTACTTCTAAGAATCCACCTTTCCAGAAAGAAGTCTTTCACTGTTGCCGCTTGTTATAAGACCACCTTCCGCCCCCAGCTGTGCCCTGGACACCATATGTGAATTGATTGCCCCCCATCTATCTTCAGAGCTCATAATGTTAGGTGACCTAACTGGGACATGCTTAACACCCCGGCCATCCTACAATCTAAGGTAGATCCCCTCATTCTCACACAAATTATCAATGAACCTACCAGGTACAACCCCAAATCTGTAAACATGGGCACCCTCATAGATGTCATCCTGACCAACCTAACCTCTAAATACACCTCTGCTGTTTGGTCTCAGCGATCACTGCGGTCAGCGGTCAGACCCACCTCATCACTGTCACACGCTCCCTAAAACACTTCCGTGAGCAGGCCTTTCTAATCGACCTGGTCCGGGTATCCTGGAAGGATATTGAGCTCATTCCGTCAGTAGAGGATGCCTGGTTTCTCTTTAAAAGTGCTTTCCTAGTCTTAAATAAGCATGCCCCATTCAGAAAATGTAGAACCAGGAACAAATATAGCCCTTGGTTCACTCCAGACCTGACTACCCTTGACCAGCACAAAAACATCCTTTGGTGTACTGCATTAGCATCGACTAGCCCCCACGATATGCAAC
Organism: Oncorhynchus tshawytscha; assembly: GCF_018296145.1. Lineage (NCBI taxonomy): Eukaryota > Metazoa > Chordata > Actinopteri > Salmoniformes > Salmonidae > Oncorhynchus > Oncorhynchus tshawytscha. Next base: position 43,117,856 of record NC_056439.1, on the reverse strand, counting down.
TTTTCAGGGAATTTAGGAACCAATATACACAGGCAGTTAGGAAAGCAAAGGCTAGCTTTTTCAAGCAGAAATTTGCATCCTGTAGCACAAACTCCCATTTCTCCTTCACACAAATCCAGATAGCTGATGTTGTGAAAGTTGCATAATCCAGACCCTGACAAATCAGCTGGGCTAGACAATCTGGACCCTCTATTTCTAAAATCATCCACCTCAATTGTTGCAACCCCTATTACTTGCCTGTTCAACCTCTTTGGTATCGTGTGAGATCCCCAAAGATTGGAAAGCTGCCGCGGTCATCGCCCTCCTCAAAGGGGGAGACACTCTAGACTAGAGGTCGACCGATTAATCGGAATTAATTAGATTTAATTAGGGCCGATTTCAGGTTTTCATAACAATCGGAAATTGGTATTTTTGGGTGCCCATTTGCTGATTAAATTTTGTATTTTTTATATACCTTTTTATTTAACTTGGCAAGTCAGTTAAGAACACAATCTTATTTTCAATGACCTAGGAACGGTGGGGGCAGAACGACAGATTTTCACCTTGTCAGTTCGGGGGATCCAACCTTGCAACCTTACAGTTAACTTGTCCAACGCAATAACGACCGGCCTCTCGCTCGTTGCACTCCACAAGGAGACTGCCTGTTAGGCGAATGCAGTAAGCCAAGATAAGTTGCTAGCTAGCATTAAACTTATCTGAAAAAACAATCAATCATAATCACTAGTTAACTACACATGGTTGATGATATTACTAGATATTATCTAGCGCGTCCTGCGTTGCATATAATCTGACTGAGCATACAAGTAAACATTCATTCAAACAGGACTTTCGTGCGTTTTGCCAGCAGCTCTTTGTTGTGCATCAAGCATTGCGCTGTTTGACTTCAAGCCTATCAACTCCCGGGATGAGGCTGGTGTAACCAAAGTGAAATGGCTAGCTAGTTAGCGCACACTAATAGCGTTTCAAACGTCACTCGCTCAGAGCCTTCTAGTAGTTGTTCCCCTTGCTCTGCATGGGTAACGCTGCTTCGAGGGTGGCTGTTGTCGTTGTGTTGCTTGTTCGAGCCCAGGGAGGAGCGAGGAGAGGGACGGAAGCTATACTGTTGTTACACTGGCAATACTAAAGTGCCTAGAAGAACATCCAATAGTCAAAGGTTAATGAAATACAAATGGTATAGAGGGAAATAGTTCTATAATTCCTATAATAACTACAACCTAAAACTTCTTACCTGGGAATATTGAAGACTCATGTTGAAAGGAACCACCAGCTTTCATATGTTCTCATGTTCTGAGCAAGGAACTGAAACGTTAGCTTTCTTACATAGCACATATTGCACTTTTGCTTCTCCAACACTTTGTTTTTGCATTATTTAAACCAAATTGAACATGTTTCATTATTTACTTGAGGCTAAATTTATTTTATTGTTGTATTATATTAAGTTAAAATAAGTGTTCATTCAGTATTGTTGTAATTGTCATTAATACAAATAAATAATAAATAAATCAAAATCGGCCCATTCATCGGTATCGGCCTTTTTTGGCCCTCCAATAATCGGTATCGGTGTTGAAAAATGATAATCGGTCGACCTCTACTCTAGACCTATATCTATCCTACCCTGCCTTTCTAAAGTCTTCGAAAGCCAAGGTAACAAACCGATCACCGACCATTTCGAATCCCACCGTACCTTCTCCGCTATGCAATCTGTTTTCCGAGCTGGTCATGGGTGCACCTCGGCCACACTCAAGGTCCTAAAATGATATCATAACCTCCATCGATAAAATACAATACTGTATTCATTGACCTGGCCAAGGCTTTCGACTCGGTCAATCACCACATTCTTATCGGCAGACTCGACAGCCTTGGTTTCTCAAATGACTGCCTCGCCTGGTTCACCAACTACGTCTCTGATGGAGTTCAGTGTGTCAAATCAGAGGGCCTGTTTTCCGGACCTCTGGCAGTCTCCATGGGGGTGCCACGGTTCAATTCTCGGGTCGACTCTTTTCTCTGTATACAGCAATGATGTCACTCTTGCTGCTGGTCATTCTCTGATCCACCTCTATGCATACGAGACCATTGTGTATACTTCTGGCCCTTTGGACACTGTAAACCTTGATAGGGACTAGGTCCCTGTGGCGGGATCAAATCAGCGGAAATTTTAGAGGCCACCGAAAGTTTGATAAAACTCAAACTTTCATTAACACACATGCAAGGTACTGAATTAAAGCTACACTCGTTGTGAATCTAGCCACCAAGTCAGATTTGTAAAATGCTTTTCGGCAAAAGCATGAGAAGCTATTTTCTGATAGCATGCACCCCCCAGAATACCAGACCGTCAACAAAACAACAGATTTTGCGGTAGCCGGCGCTACCCAAAACGCAGAAATAAAATATAAAACATTCATTACCTTTGACGAGCTTCTTTCTTGGCACTCCTATATGTCACATAAACATCACAATTGGGTCTTTTTCCCAATTTAAATCCGTCATTGTATACCCAAAATGTGATTTGCTGAAGACCGGTCTGATCCAGAAAAATGCCCCTTTACAAGACGCAACGTCACTTTTTAAAATTACAAAAGTTGCCTATATACTTTTACAAATCACTTCAAACTACTTTTCTAAACCAACTTTAGGTATTAATAAACGTTAATAATCTTTCAAATTGATCACGGGGCGATCTGTATTCGATAGCTGCAAGTCTTGAAATCATACTCCATGTTTTCACTTTCATAACATCCTGTGGTGAGCCCCAAGAAAGGAAGTGCCTATACGTCACCAAACCAAGGATAAAGCAGCCAAAAAATGCCAGCACTGGCGACATCGTGTGGAAGCTGTTGGCGTTTACAGGGGATCCCCATGTATTTTCTTCAGCCTTAGACAATATATTGACTGGCGGATGAATATTATTTTTGTGTTTTTGGTGAACAGTTTTTCGAAGGATACTCCTAAACACGTTATGTTATAGCCACAGACACGATTTAACCAGTTTTAGAGACTTCAGAGTGTTTTCTATACACACACACTTATCATATGCATATACTATATTCCTGGCATGAGTAGCAGGACGCTGAAATGTTGCGCGATTTTTAACAAAAAGCTGCGAAAATTCGCAGCCTCCTTAACAGGTTTTAACTAACCTTCAGACGCGCTTCAATGCCATACAACTTCTTCCGTGGCCTCCAACTGCTCTTCAATGCAAGTAAAACTAAATACAGTGCCTTGCGAAAGTATTCGGCCCCCTTGAACTTTGCGACCTTTTGCCACATTTCAGGCTTCAAACATAAAGATATAAAACTGTATTTTTTTGTGAAGAATCAACAACAAGTGGGACACAATCATGAAGTGGAACGACATTTATTGGATATTTCAAACTTTTTTAACAAATCAAAAACTGAAAAATTGGGCGTGCAAAATTATTCAGCCCCTTTACTTTCAGTGCAGCAAACTCTCCAGAAGTTCAGTGAGGATCTCTGAATGATCCAATGTTGACCTAAATGACTAATGATGATAAATACAATCCACCTGTGTGTAATCAAGTCTCCGTATAAATGCACCTGCACTGTGATAGTCTCAGAGGTCCGTTAAAAGCGCAGAGAGCATCATGAAGAACAAGGAACACACCAGGCAGGTCCGAGATACTGTTGTGAAGAAGTTTAAAGACGGATTTGGATACAAAAAGATTTCCCAAGCTTTAAACATCCCAAGGAGTACTGTGCAAGCGATAATATTCAAATGGAAGGAGTATCAGACCACTGGAAATCTACCAAGACCTGGCCGTCCCTCTAAACTTTCAGCTCATACAAGGAGAAGACTGATCAGAGATGCAGCCAAGAGGCCCATGATCACTCTGGATGAACTGCAGAGATCTACAGCTGAGGTGGGACACTCTGTCCATAGGACAACAATCAGTCGTATATTGCACAAATCTGGCCTTTATGGAAGAGTGGCAAGAAGAAAGCCATTTCTTAAAGATATCCATAAAAAGTGTTGTTTAAAGTTTGCCACAAGCCACCTGGGAGACACACCAAACATGTGGAAGAAGGTGCTCTGGTCAGATGAAACCAAAATTGAACTTTTTGGCAACAATGCAAAACGTTATGTTTGGCGTAAAAGCAACACAGCTCATCACCCTGAACACACCATCCCCACTGTCAAACATGGTGGTGGCAGCGTCATGGTTTGGGCCTGCTTTTCTTCAGCAGGGACAGGGAAGATGGTTAAAATTGATGGGAAGATGGATGGAGCCAAATGCAGGACCATTCTGGAAGAACCTGATGGAGTCTGCAAAAGACCTGGGACGGAGATTTGTCTTCCAACAAGACAATGATCTACATAGTATTAACTTAAGGGGGCTGAATAATTTTGCACGCCCAATTTTTCAGTTTTTGATTTGTTAAAAAAGTTTGAAATATCCAATAAATGTCGTTCCACTTCATGATTGTGTCCCACTTGTTGTTGATTCTTCACAAAAAAATACAGTTTTATATCTTTGTTTGAAGCCTGAAATGTGGCAAAAAGGTTGCAAAGTTCAAGGGGGCCGACTACTTTCGCAAGGCACTGTACATGCTCTTCAACTGATCGCTGGCTGCACCTGCCCGCCCATCCAGCATCGCTTCTCTGGACGGTTCTGACTTAGAATATGTGGACAACTACAAACACCCAGGTGTCTGGTTAGACCCTAAACTCTCCAATCTCCAATCCAAAATGAAATCTAGAATCGGCTTCCTATTTTGCAACAAAGCATCTTTCCCTGCCAAACACCCTTGTAAAACTGACTATCCTACCGATCCATCACTTCGGCGATGTAATTTACAAAATAGCCTCCAACACTACTCAACACATTGGATGCAGTCTATCATAGTGCCATCTGTTTTGTCACCAAAGCCCCATATACTACCCACTGCGACCTGTATGCTCTCGTTGTCTGGCCCTCACTTCATATTCGTCGCCAAACCCACTGGCTCCAGGTCATCTACAAGTCTTTGCTAGGTAAAGCCCCGCCTTATCTCAGCTCACTGGTCACCGTAGCACGCGCTCCAGCAGGTATGTTTCACTGGTCACCCCAAAAGCCAATTCCTCCTTTGGCCGCCTTTCCTTCCAATTCTCTGCTGCCAATGGCTGGAATGAATTGCAAAAATCACTAAAGCTAGCTGGAGACTCATACCTCCCTCACTTAAAGCATCAGCTGTGAGAGCAGCTCACAGATCACTGCACCTGTACATAGCCCATCTGTAAATAGCTCATCTGTAAATAGCCCATCCAACTACCTCATCCACATATTGGTATTTCTTTTATTGCTCCTTTGCACCCCAATATCCCTATTTGCACATTCATCTTCTGCACATCTATCACTCCAGTGTTTAATTGCTAAATTGTAATTACTTCTCCACTACAGCCTATTTATTGCCTTTCCTCCCTAATCTTATTTGCACACACTGTATATAGATTTTTTATATTGTGTTATTGACTGTATGTTTGTTTATTCCACGTAACTCTGTTTCTCTCATTGCTTTGCTTTATCTTGGCCAGGTCACAGTTGTAAATGAGAACTTGTTCTCAACTGGCCTACCTGGTTAAATAAAGGTGAAATAAAATAAATAAATAATAATATAATAAATATAACAGCCTCTACTCTTCTGGGAAGGCTTTCCACTAGATGTTGGAACATTGCTGGGGGATGTGCCCCCATTCAGTCACGAGCATTAGTGAGGTCGGGCACTGATGTTGGGCGATTAGGCTTGGCTTGCAGTCGGGACTCTGTGCAGGCCATTCAAGTTTACCGCACTGATCTGGACAACTTATTTCTGTATGGACCTTGCTTTGTGCACAGGGGCATTGACATGATGAAACAGGAAAGCGTTGTCACAAAGTTGGAAGCACAGAATCATCTACAATGTTAGTGTATGTTGTAGCGTTTTAGATTTCCCTTCAGTGGAACCAAGGGGCCTAGCCCAAACCATGGAAAAACAGCCCCAGACCATTATTCCTCATCCACCGAACTTTACAGTTAGCAGTAGGCATTGGGGCAGGTAGTGTTCTCCTGAAGTCTGCAAAACCCAGATTCATCCGTTGGACTGCCAGATGGTGAAGCTTGATTCATCACTCCAAAGAATGCGTTTCCACTGCTCCAAATCAAATTTTATTTGTCACATACCGAATGCAACCGAATACAACCTTACAGTGAAATGCTTACTTACAAGTCCTTAACTAACAATGCCGTTTTAACCTCTACAGCAGGTATTCCCAATCTGAGACCATCCGCCACCTCATCAGGAGCATGCCCAGGCGTTGTAGGGAGGTCATACAGGCACGTGGAGGCCACACACACACTACTGAGCCTCATTATGACTTGTTTTAAGGACATTACATCAAAGTTGGATCAGCCTGTAGTGTGGTTTTCCACTTTAATTTTCAGTGTGACTCCAAATCCAGACCTCCATGGGTTGATAAATTTGATTTCCATTGATATTTTTTGTGATTTTTGTTGTCAGCACATTCAACTATGTAAAGAAAAAACTATTTAAAACTAATTAATTCATTCAGATCTAGGATGTGTTATTTTAGTGTTCCCTTTATTTCTTTGAGCAGTGTGTCTGTATGTCTATGTATAAAAAATCTTCACATTCACACAGTCCATTTAGTAAGGCCCGCGTCCATAGAGCCGCGTACCAGGTCTTCTGGTAGTACTGCTACTACCAGCAGTACTGCACCTGTCGATGACACAAGTTGCTTCTCTCCCTCGGTGCGCACTGTCACTGCGGGTTATGTTCAGAAATCCATAGGCTCGAGTGGTCACGACCGGGCAGACGAACATTCCAAATAGTATCCGTAAAGTTTGTGGAAACATGTCAAGCGTTTTTTATAATCAATCCTCAGGTTGTTTTTACAACATATAATCGATAATATTTCAACCGGACTGTAGCTTCTTCAATAGGAGGGAGAGAGCGAGAATGTCTGCTCCAAGCTGTTGCGCATGCAAAACGCTGCTGGCACCCAGCCATCCAATGACGCGATGTGATCTTTTCTCGCTCATTTTTTAAAATAAAAGCCTGAAAATGTCTAAAGACTGACACCTTGAGGAAGCGATAGGAAAAGGAATCTGGTTGCTATCCCTTTAAATGGAGTGTAGGCAGGCAATGGAACAGAGAGCATTCAGGAAAAACAGCACTTCCGGGTTGGATTTTCCCCAGGTTTTCACCTGCAATACCAGTTCTGTCATACTCAGACAATATTTTGACAGTTTTGGAAACTTTAGTGTTTTCTATCCTAATCTGACAATTCTATGCAGTTTCATTTGGGTAAGTTTTTCATCCAAACATCAAAATACTGCCCTGTACACTCAATAGTTTAATCTACCCATCGTGTCCAATTTAAAAAATGCTTTACAGCGAATGCACCACATATGATTGTTAGGTCATAGCCAAGTTGAAAAAACACAGCCATTTTTCCAGCCAAAGAAAGGAGTCAAAAAAGCAGAAATATAGATGAAATGAATCACTAACCTTTGATCTTCATCAGATGACACTCATAGGACATCATGTTACACAATACATGTATGGTTTGTTAGATAATGTGCATATTTATATCCAAAAATCTGTTTACATTGGCGCGTTACGTGCAGTAATGTTTTGATTCCAAAACATCCGGTGATTTTTCAGAAATACTCATAATAAACATTGATTATAGATACAAGTGTTATTCACAGAATTAAAGATGTTCTTCTCCTTAATACAACCGCCGTGTCAGATTTCAAAAAATCTTTACGGAAAAAGCATAATCTGAGAACGGTGCTCAGAACCCAAAACAGCCAGAGGAATATCCGCTATTTTGGAGTCAACAAAGTTAGAAACAACACCATAAATATTCACTTACCTTTGATCTTCATCAGAAGGCACTCCCAGGAATCCCAGTTCGACAATAAATGACTGTTTTGTTCCATAAGTCCCTAATTTATGTCCAAAATAGCCACTTGTTGTTAGCGTGTTCAGCCCAGTAATCCATCTTCATGAGGCGCAGGCACTTCGTCCAGACAAAAACTTGAAAAGTTCCGTTAGTCGTTTAGAAACAAGTCAAACCATGTATGGAATCAATCTTTAGGATGTTTTTAACACAAAACATCAATAATGTTCCAACCGGAGAATTCCTTTGTCTTCAGAAAAGCACTGGGACGAGAGATAACTCGGTCGTGAGCGCGCGTCATGAGACCAAGGCACTCTTCCAGACCACTGACTCAGAGGTCTCAAGAGCCCTTCCATTATAGTAGAATCCTCATTCAAGTTTCTAAAGACGTTTGACATCTAGTGGAAGCCTTAGGAAGTGCAAATTTATCCATATATCAATGTGTATTCGGTAGGCCAAGCTTTGGAAAAACTACAAACCTCAGATGTTCCACTTCCTGGTTGGATTTTTCTCAGGTTTTTGCCTGCCATATGAGTTCTGTTGTACTCACAGACATCATTCAAACAGTTTTAGAAACGTCAGTGTTTTTTATCCGATGGTAATAATATGCATATATTAGCATCTGGGATAGAGTAGGAGGCAGTTCACTATGGGCACGCAATTTATCCAAAGTGAAAATGCTGCCCCCTATCCCTAAAATCTTAACTAGTTATGTGACTTCTGAAGGTAATTGGTTGCACCAGATCTTATTTAGGGGCTTCATAGCAAGAAGAGTGAATACATATGCACGCACCACTTTTCAGTTTTACATTTTTTAAGTAATTTTTTTTCACTTCACCAATTTGGACTATTTTGTGTGTCCTTTGAATGAAATCCAAATAAAAATCCATTAATTACAGGTTGTAATGCAACAAAATAGTAAAAATGCTAAGAGGGATGACTACTTATGCAAGGCACTGTAGTTCAATGGTTCTCAAACTTTTTGACCCGTGATCCCCACACATGCGTGCACGCAAAATTGCTGCGTAAATGTAACCTGTCATTACAGCCATAAACAGTGAAGCATTTTCAAAACACACCACACAGAAATAAACTGTTTTACACCTGCATTTTGAGATGAAAGTCAATCGTGTTAGCAGGCAATGTCATGTCACATTGTAATTTCTCTGGAGTTGAGAGCAAGCAGGATAATACCTACCCTACCTGTATGCAGAGGTTGTTGCAGGAGATAAATGGAAAGCATGGTCTGTCACCACACTGTCTGCCTGCAGAATGCTTTTTGCCAACTGTGTAGACCCTTTTTTCCCTCACAAATATCGTAACGTATTCTTGCTAATGTATTACCTTATCCCATAATATTGAAGAGCTCCAGACATGTATGACCTGTTTCTGGAAACTAGGCGTATGTCGCGCGTCACTACTTAATAGGAGAGCTGTTTGAACGTAACCTTAAAACGTTTTTTTAATCAAAATGCTTTTGTTTGGCAGAAATGCCTTCTGGAACATGTGAACTTTCATGTGCCTTAATAACAAACTTGTATGCCATCTGTAAATACAAATGAAATTGTTAAATTACGAGCCTAGTTGGTTTAGCCACAGAAAAAGCCAGCAAGCTTCCCGCTAGCCGTGATTGGCTGAGATAATTAGTGGGCTAGACATGCTGAGAGATGAGTTTGGATTGGTCTACCATATAGCACGCTTCTGTCTATTTGAGCTAGTTAGACAGAATTACCAACGCATACTAACGCAGCTTTTTTTAAATGTATCACGTAGCAAAACTGCATAAGTGTCGCTCTCCACTTTCTTGTTCAGTGGAATTTGAGTATGATATCTAAGGAGATGGAGAAAACACCTGTCTTTGGATTACATCTTCAAACTAAGGGCAACCATGGCATTCGTGACAGGAGACGTGTCCATCTATGATGTATATGGGTAAGAAAGGGATGTAGTTTCAAGTTATTGTACTGTTAGCTAGCTAACGTTACGTGTATGATCTTATTATTTGTATGTCAGAGCCATTTGCTTGGGTAGCTAACATTGAATCTGTTGGTTGGTTAGCTACCTGCAGATTCAAGAGGGGTAGTAACGTAATGAGTTGGAATTATGGTTCATTGTTTAGCTAGTTATATACAAGTCTGAACAAAAGACTCCCCTATGGAAGTATCCATTTCAATAGAATGTCACTGTGACAACTGTTCATATACGTTGGTTAGATACCTGCAGATTCATGCAGGGTAGTAACATCATGAGTTGTTGTTCATTATTTAGCTAGCTAGATGTCTTAACAGAAGACTCTACTATGTAAGTAACAATTTCGGGGTGCGTTTGTAAAATCAGTCTGACCATCCATTACGATTTCAGAGCACTCTCGTCTGAGTGTTCCAGAGCGCAGAATAACTGATTTACGACGTCAAAAAAAACGCTATTAAATTGTTGCCAGCAGTACAGTTAGTCACCAATGCTTTGGATAACATAACAGCCTAACCAGCTCTGCTAGGGTGAGTAATGTTCTGTGATCTGTTCTCTCATTTGTGTCTGGAAGTAGCTAGCAAGTTAGCTTGGGTGCTTGACTGTTATTTTTTTTATTTTTTATTATTATATACAAACAAGTACATAAACCTAACAGACTGAGTATTACATATCGAGATACATTTTCAATTTGGCAAAGTCTTATGGTACGTATTGCTGCTTTGTTTTAGCACTTTCTGATCATTTCAAAATAATGTTTTAATTCTGTCTTAAATGCGGAGAGGGGTTTTGTTCTCCACCCACTTCATTTTATGGATTAAGAATCTGCAATGAAAAATAAAAAATGTAACAAAAGTTAAATCTGGGTCCATATAATTTTGATCAAAATAAGTCTTTCAAATTAACATTAATAGATTTATTTTCTTTTTTTTAAACTACTATCTCGCTCCAATCGGAAATAAGAACAGTCCCAAAATCAATGGGCAAGAGTCTCGGTCACATCCACAAATACAGATTTGTTAAGAATCGCTATTTTGAATCTGTGTATAATAAAGGTCTTTACAGGAGTGCTTGACTGCTGCTGTTAGTACAGAATGCTTGGATCAACCCTTAAAGAGATGATTGGGGCTAAAGAGATGGGTCGGTCTAAAGCTTAAGAGGGTGTGAACGATGCTGAATGGGTGTAGAAGGGCTCTCCAGTAGTAGTACCAAAACATTCAAAGGCCACAGTGAGTTTACAAGTTAATCAACTTTCAAAGCAAAAATGACTTTCCCATTGTTCCTCAAATGCAGTGTTTGATATACCCTTTTGTAGCTCTGAGTCTCTACTTTTATCCAATGTAAAAAACAATTTTGCTACATAAGCCCGAATTTGTATTTTATTTAGTTTTTTTGAGCCGGTCGGTCACCTATAGCCAGTTGTCCTACTTTGGGTGGCTATCTGAAATATATGTAAATGATCAAAGAACTTGCCAGGTAGCTTAACCTTATTGTTTTGGCAAAGATTAGTCTGTAGTAGACTGCAAAACTGTATGTATGGATAATATAAAAGTAGGCATACTCTTATCAGGAAAAAACGTAGAAAATTAAATGTGTGCTTTCTGGATATGCTCGCTCGCCTTTGCGAGACAACTGGTCACTGGTCACCAACAAGACATGCAACTTTTTGGTGCTGAAGCACAGATTAGGTTTTTTTGACAATTTGTTGCAATACCGTAGACCTATGCTAGAAACCAGATCAAATAGACAAAGGTAAAAATATATAAAATACAAATGGTATGTAGTCAAGTAAATGTATTAAAAAGTATATTTTTCCTATTCAGTTTCATACTCCTTTTATTCTCCACTTTAAGAACGGCCCAACTCTGACGTTACCCCATTTGAAGGTGATATTTAAAATTGTTAAGGTAAGGGTTTAAGATTCCGGATAGAACTAACACTTTGGGAAATACTGCACCAGCTTACCGGACCTGTGATTGACAGTTTGCTGATCCAATCAGAGGGAAGAGTGTGCATTTCACTAGCCAATCTGTTACAAGTTTTTTCTTTGCATGTGTGCTGCTGATTGCGGCTTTTCTCTGTCTGCTTGGTGAGTAATCTATGGAGAATCTGCCACAAAATGAGTGATAAAACGCCTTGAGGCTCCAAGTCCAAATCAACTCAAGTTTTTATTTCCTATTAAGTCGAGTCTCGAGTCCTCACATTTGTGAATCGAGTCGGACTCGAATCCGAGGAGTCCGCACCTCTGCTGCATACGATCTGAAAAAAAGACCTTTTACTCTCCCGTTGTTTACTGTGTGTTGAATTGTGTTGCTGACCAGAACTGCTAAGTAGTTCTTGACTTGATGGCCTGGTGCGGCCTTGCTGGATCTTATTCAGACCACGTGGATGTGTTTAGCAGAAGGGACAGCTCAGTCAGACTCTGCCCATAGTCTGTCTGTGCACACTGATTATCCCTCAAGTGCTGCTGCAGGGATTTAGAAAATGCCTTAAGTGGTGGGCCCTTGTGCCGGGATGACACATGGAGAGACTGTCCTTTGTTTAAGAGGGCTTTTACTGTCACTGCAGTTCTAGAAGTTAGAAATCTTAAAATTCTTGTCAATTTACTAAACTGCATTACACTCGAGGAAATAACCCTGTGCCATGACCTTCGGATTAGACTATCAGTGTCTGTCAGTAACCCTCCCTCCCTCAAAGTGGCCATGAAGTCACCATTGTCTAGAGCTTTACGTGCAGTCAGGGTAGTCCTCTAGGTTAATCAGTGCTCTGATTTGAGTAAGTGATCACACCCCCCCTCCTTCTCACACTCTCTCCCCTCCTCTATTGCTCTGGCCCCGTCTCCCCCCCTATCGCTCTGGCGATGGTAAAGTAGCATAGTGCATGCCTGCTCGCCCGGGTACTTCCTTCAGCCCTACACCAGAATAGCTAGCTCAGTGTTCCGGGCAGGCACCTGTGGAATCCAGGTGTTGATGATGTAACCAGTTCTGTCCCTTTCTTGGTCTCTGAGCCTAGGCATGATGAGAGCCTCTCTCTCAGGACCCCGTTAAGAAGCTAGGCCAGAGAGATTTGGTTGTATATAGGCAGATTTCTAGCTGGCAAAATGCTAAGTAATCTGCAGCACCACATGACAAATTGGTGTAAGAAAAAAAAAGTTAAATTTGACACACAATGCATCTCAAATACAGTTTTGAACGCTGGACCTAGTATGGCTATTTCTGGACTTTGTATCTTGATCCAATTGCCTTAATCCAATGTGTTTTGCTCTTGTGGATCCAGTCTCATCTAGCACTTTTCTCTGGCATCAGCATGTGGCCTAGTGTAGCATATTGGCTTTTCCAGCCTGTGTGCGTCTCAGGGCTCTGGGAGAGTGCGTCTGCTGCGGTCTGAGAGGATACTGAGTCTGAAGGCAGAGCTGATTTTATTTATTTTTTTAAATTAAAATCCCATTTACATAATTATTCAAACCCTTTACTCACTACTTTGTTGAAGCACCTTTTGTCAGCGATTATTGCCTTGTCTTCTTGTGTATGACGCTACAATCTTGGCACATCTGCTGTATTTTGAGTTTTTCCCCTTCTCTGCAGGATGCTCTGTCAGGTTAAATTGGGAGCATCGCCGCACAGCTATTTTCAGGTGTCTCCAGAGATGTTCGTCCAGGCCACTAAAGGACATTCCGAGACTTGTCCTGAAGCCACTCCTGCATTGTCTTGTCTTTGTCCTTAGGGTCATTGTCTGAATGCTCTGGAGCAGGTTTTCATCAAGGATCTTTCTGTACTTCGCTCCATTCATCTTTCCTTCGATCCTGATTAGTCTCCCAGTCCCTGCTGCTGAAAACAATCCCCACATGCTTCACAGTAGGGATGGTGCCAGATTTGTTCCAGATGTGATGCTTGGCATTTAGGCTAAAGAGTTCAATCTTGGTTTCATCAGATCAGAGAATCTTGTTTCTCATGGTCTGAGAGTCCTTGAGGTGCCTTTTGGCAAACTCCAAGTGGGCTGTCACATGTCTTTTACTGAGGAGTGGCCTCCATCTGGCCACTCTACCATAAAGGCCTGATTGGTGGAGGGCTACAGAGATGGCTGTCCTTCTGGAAGGTTCTCCCATCTCCACAGAAGCTCTATCAGAGTGACCATCGGGTTCCTGGTCACCTCACTTACCAAGGCCCTTTTCCCCCGATTGCTCAGTTTGGCCATTCGGCCAGCTCTAGGAAGAGTCTTGGTGGTTCCAAACTTCTTCCATTTAAGAATGATGGAGGCCACTGTGTTCTTGGTGCTTCAGTGCTGCAGAAATGTTTTGGTACCCTTTCCCAGATCTGTGCCTCGACACAATCCTGTCTCACACAACTCCTTCGACCTCATGGCTTGGTTTTTGCTCTGACATGCACTGTCAACTGTGGGACCTTTTTATAAACAGGTGTGTGCCTTTTTCCAAATAATTTGCAATCAATTTAATTTACCACCGGTGGACTCCAAGTTGTAGAAACTTCTCAAAATGATCAATGGAAACAGGATGCACCTGAGCTCAATTTCCAGTCTCATAGCAAAGTTTCTGAATACTTATGTAAATAAATTTGCAACTATTTATTAACCTGTTTTTGCTTTGTCATTATGGGGTATTGTGTGTAGAAAAAAATAATGTAATAAATTTGAGATTAAGGCTGTAACGAAATGTAGAAAAGGGGTCTAAATACTTTCTGAATGTGCTGTATATACAGTACCAGTCAAGTTGACACACCTACTCATTCCACGGTTTTTCTTTATTTGTACTATTTTTGACATTGTAGAATAATAGTGAAGACATCAAAACTATGAAATAACACATGGAATCATGTAGTAACCAAAAAAGTGTTAAACAAATCAAAATATATTTTATAATTGAGATTTTTCAAAGTACCCACCCTTTGCCTTGATGACATCTTTGCACACTCTTGGCATTCTCCCAATCAGCTTCATGAGGTAGTCACCTGGAATACATCTCAATTAACAGGTGTGCCTTGTTGATTTGTGGAATGACTTTCCTAAATGTGTTTGAGCCAATCAGTTGTTGTGACATGGTAGGGGTGGGTATACAGAAGATGGCCATTTTTGCTAAAAGACCAAGTCCATAATATGGCAAGAACAGCTCAAATAAGCGAAGAGAAATGACAGTCCTGATTACTTTAAGACTTGAAGGTCAGTCAATCTGGAACATTTTAAGAACTTTGCACTTGAAGAAACTTTGTCGCAAAAACCATCAAGCGCTATGGTGAAACTGGCTCTCATGAGGACCACCATAGGAAAGAAAGACCCAGAGTTACCTCTGCTGCAGAGGATAAAATAGTTAACTGCACCTCAGATTGCAGCCCAAATAAATGCTTCACAGAGTTCAATTAACAGACACATCTCAACATCAACTGTTCAGAGGAGACTCTGTGAATCAGGCCTTCATGGTTGAATTGCTGCAAACCACTTCTAAAGGACACCAATAAGAAGAAGAGAGTTGCTTGGGCGAAGCAACACGAGCAATGGACATTAAACCGGTGGAAATCTGTCCAAATGTGAGATTTTTGCTTCCAACCACCGTGTCTTTATGAAACACAGAGTAGGTGAACGGATGATCTCTGCATGTGTGGTTCCCATCGTGAAGCATGGAGGAGGAGGTATGACGTTGTAAGCCTTACTGGTGACATTGTCAGTGATTTATTTACAATTCAAGGCCAAGAGTGCGACGCTGTCATCAAGGCTACTTTGAAGAATATAAAATATATTTTTATTTGTTTATCACATTTTTGGTTGCTACATGGTTTGATGTCTTCACTATTATTCTACAATCTAGCAAATAGAACAAATAAAGAACAACCCTGGAATGAGTAGGTGTCAACTTTTGATACTGTATGTGTGTAATGATGTATCATTGTGGAGTGTTTAAGAAAAGCTTTTTCAATGCATAGAAGTCTCCTGGCATTACAGTGAAATGTAAAGTTTGTACTATAAAAAGAACGGAAACCCCATTTAAAAAAAGTTATTCTGTCAGAGCAAATAGATGTGATTGTGGCTTGAGCTGTTTTGAGAAGTAGAGCATTGAGAGACAACAGACTGTCAGCACAGTCAACCCTGGGCCCTTGCTCTCTGCAGCTGTCAATAAGGATATGCACATTGGCATGCACACTCCGTCTCGTTTCTTCAGACACCAATATGTGCAAAGACACTGGGGAGTACGTCTACTGCTCAGTTTTAAGATTTTTTTTTTTTTTACATTTAAAAAAATAAATCCTTCTCAAAATCAGAACAACCCAAGCCTTTGTTTGGTCTGTGGTTGTCATTCTCTCTAAGGCTGTGTGAAGTTGTTTGGAATTCTCAAACCAGCACTAGTAGGTGTACAGCATCCAAAATATCTATATGGCAACAACACTGTTGTCAATCTGGCTGTTGTTGACGTAGCAGTATGGATGAGTAAAAAAATATATATTACTGACCGTAACACGTCCGTCTAGTTGAGGGTGTGCGCACTAGAGGTCGACTGATTTTAAAAATAATCTAAAAAATATATATATTTAATTTTAAATCTACGCCGATACAGATTTATTGGAGGACTACAAAAAGCCAATACCGATTAATCAGCTTTTTTTTTCTTTTTTTTTTACTTGGGGAAATATTTTTTTTTTAGTTATTTGGTTTAAATAATGCAATAACAAAGTGTTGGAGAAGAAAGTAAAAGTGCAATATGTGCCATGTAAGAAAGCTAACGTTTCAGTGCCTTGCTCAGAACATGAGAACATATGAAAGCTGGTGGTTCCTTTTTAACATGAGACTTCAATATTCCAAGGTAAGAGGTTTTAGGTTGTAGTTGATATAGTATCTATAGGACTATTTCTCTCTCTACCATTTGTATTTCATATACCTTTGACTATTGGATGTGTTCTTATAGGCACTTTAGTATTGCCAGTGTAACAGTATAGCTTCCGTCCCTCTCCTCGCCCCTACCTGGGCTCGAACCAGGAACACATCGACAACAGACACCCTCAAAGCATTGTTACCCATCGCTCCATACAAACCACAGCCCTTGCAGAGCAAGGGGAACAACTACTCCAAGTCTCAGAGTGATGTTTGAAACGCTATTAGCGCGCACCCCGCTAACTGTCTAGCCATTTCACATCGGTTACACCAGCCTAATCTCGGGAGTTGATAGGCTTGAACAGCGCAATGCTTGAAGCACAGCAACGAGCTGCTGGCAAAACGCACTAAAGTGCTGTTTGAATGAATGCTTACGAGCCTGCTGGTGCCTACCATCACTCAGTAAGACTGCTCATGGACTTAATTATAAGTCTAAATATTGCTGTTACATTGTACAACCTTCAATGTTATGTCATTATGTAAAATTCTGGCAAATTAGTTCGCAATGAGCCAGGCTGCCAAAACTGTTGCATATACCCTGACTCTGCGTGCAATGAACGCAAGAGAAGTGACACAATTTCACCTGGTTAATATTGCCTGCTAACCTGGATTTATTTTAGCTAAATATGCAGGTTTAAAAATATATACTTCTCTGTATTGATTTTAAGAAAGGCATTGATGTTTATGGTTCGGTACAGTTGTGCAACGATTGTGCTTTTTTTGCAAATGCGCTTTTGTTAAATCATCCCCCTTTTGGCGCAGTTGGCTGTCTTTGTTAGGAAGAAATAGTCTTCACACAGTTCGCAACGAGCCAGGCGGCCCAAACTGCTGCATATACTAGAGGTCGATTATGATTTTTCAACACCGATACTGATTATTGGAGGACAAAAAAAGCCGATACCGATTTAATCGGACGATTAAAAAAAAATTGTAATAATGACAATTACAAAAATACTGAATGAACACTTATTTTAACTTAATACGTCGAAATCAATTTAGCCTCAAATAAATACTGAAACATGTTCAATTTAGTTTAAATAATGCAAAAACAAAGTGTTGGAGAAGAAAGTAAAAGTGCAATATGTGCCACGTAAGAAAGCTAAAGTTTAAGTTACTTGCTCGATTCATGAAAGCTCGTGGTTCCTTTTAACACGAGTCTTCAATATTCCCAGGTAAGAAGTTTTAGGTTGTAGTTATTATAGGACTTTCTCGCTCTACCATTTTGTATTTCATATACCTTTGACTATTGGATGTTATAGGCCCTTTAGTATTGCCAGTGTAACAGTATAGCATCCGTACCTCTCCTCACTCCTACCTGGGCTCGAACCAGGAACACAATGACAACAGCCACCCTCGAAGCAGCGTTACCCATGCAGAGCAAGGGGAACAACTACTCCAAGTCTCAGAGCGAGTAACGTTTGAAACTCTAGCGAGCCATTTCACATCACATCTTTACACCAGCCTAATCTCAGGAGTTGATAGGCTTGAAGTCATAAACAGCAGAGCTACCTGCAATACGCACAAAAGTGCTGTTTGAATTAATGCTTACGAGCCTGCTGCTGCCTACCATCGCTCAGACTGCTCTATCAAATCATAGACTTAATTATAATATTATAACATAACACACAGAAATGCAAGCCTTATGTCATTAATATGGTTGAATCCGGAAACTATCATCTCGAAAACCAGACGTTTATTCTTTCAGTGAAATACAGAACTGTTCCGTATTTTATCTAACGGGTGGCATCCTTAAGTCTAAATATTCTTGTTACATTGCACAACCTTCAATGTTATGTCATAATTATGTAAAAATCTGGCATTTAAAAAAAAATATATATATTTTATAGTTTATTTAACTAGGCAAGTCAGTTAAGAACAAATTCTTATTTTCAATGACGGCATAGGAACAGTGGGTTAACTGCCTGTTCAGGGGCAGAATGACAGATTTGTACCTTGTCAGCTCAGGGGTTTGAACTTGCAACCTTCCGATTACTAGTCCAACGCTCTAACCACTAGGCTGCCCTGCCGCAATGAGCCAGGTGGCCCAAACTGTTGCCTATACCCTGACTCTGCGTGCAATGAACGCAAGAGAAGTGACACAATTTCACCTGGTTAATATTGCCTACTAACCTGGATTTCTTTTAGCTAAATATGCAGGTTTAGAAATATATTCTTCTGTGTATTGATTTTAAGAAAGACATTGTTTATGGTTAGGTACACATTGGAGCAACGACAGTCCTTTTTCGCAAATGCGAACTGCATTGATTATATGCAACGCAGGACACGCTAGATAAACTAGTAATATCATCAACCATGTGTAGTTAACTAGTGATTTTGATTGTTTTTTTTAATGAGAAGTTTAATGCTAGCTAGCAACTTACCTTGGCTTCTTACTGCATTCGCGTAACAGGCAGGCTCCTCGTGGAGAGCAATGTATTTAGAGCATTGGACTAGTTAACTGTAAGGTTTCAAGATCGAATCCCAGAGCTGACAAGGTGAAAATCTGTCGTTCTTCCCCTGAACAAGGCAGTTAACCCACCGTTCCTAGGCCGTCATTGAAAATAAGAATGTGTTCTTAACTGACTTGCCTAGTTAAATAAAGGTGTGAAAAAAAAGAAGAAATCTGCCAAATCGGTGTCCAAAATTTCAGATTTCCGATTGTTATGAAAACTTGAAATCGGCACCGATTAATCGGTCGACCTCTAGTGCGCACTTATTAAGCAACATGGTATGGGGAAAATTTCATTTTGGGCCATGGTCGCACACCGCAAACCAAAACCAAGAAGGATTTCAATCAGACACAACTGATGGAAGATGCATCGTGTCCCTGCCTCAACTTTTTGGGGATTTGAAAGGAATTTACAGAGCCCTATTTTAAGCACCACAATCTCATGAATATTTACGCTGTGTCATTGAGCGCTGCCTAAACCTCGGCTCGTTTGGCTAATGGCACATTTAGGAGGTTTAGCAAGGTGTTGAAACTGGACCGGGGCCTACGGCAACATTCATTACCACCTCCTCTCCTCCCCCTTGTCTCGAGAATAGAGAAAACGACACCATGACTGCTCTGCAGAGGGATGGCGATGTGCCCAGTAGGCATGAGACTGGTTGTGTCCTAGTTACCCGGGCATGAAGCCTATCTGACTGCCTCCATCCCAAACAGCACAACACTTAGCTTAGTCTACCCTTCTTCCATCAAAGCTACAACTACATCTGGAGGGTGGTTTGTCTGTACAGCCATTGAATAAATATACCTTTACTGTCACACTTAACTAATAATCCAGTTCAGTCCCTCCACAGCATTAAAGGAAAGAAATCCACCCAAAACCAGTCATTCCTTTTAATTATATAGTTTCAAATAACTGTGAGAAACATGGAAAATCTGCAGCTTAAGTCGACTACAAAATCCACAATGCAATGTGTTCTCTATGGTTTTGATTCTAAAACATCTGGTGGTTTTGCAGAAATACTCATAATAAACATTGATAAAAGATACAAGTGTTATTCACAGAATTAAAGAGACTTCTCCTTAATGCAACTGCTGTGTCAGATTTTATGGAAAAAGCATAATCTGAGTGGTCCTCAACCCAATCCAGCCAAAGAAATATCCGCCATGTTGGAGTCAACAGATCCCATTCCCCCCTCCTTTATAGCAGAAACCTGAAACAAGTTTCTAAAGACGGTTGACATCTAGTGGAAGCCGTAGGAAGTGCAACTTGACCCCATAGACACTGTGTATTCGGTAGGACCAAGCTTTGAAAAACTACAAACCTCAGATTTCCCACTTCCTGGTTGGATTTTTCTCAGGTTTTCGCCTGCGATATGAGTTCTGTTATACTCACAGACATCATTCAAACAGTTTTAGAAACTTCAGTGTTTTCTATCCAATACTAATAATAATATGCATATATTAGCGTCTGGGACAGAGTAGGAGGCAGTTCTCTCTGGGCACACTTTTCATCCAAAAGTGAAAATGCTGCCCCCTATCCCAAAAAGGTTCAATTGCAAATTTCTCGAGGTAGGAATATCTGCAAAATATGATCCAGTTTCTCATTCGTGAGAATACATCCTCGTATTGAAAACTGTTTATGATGGGGTTTTTTTTTATCTAAAAGTTGTATTCCTATTATCTTCCAGTGTAGTGAGAGCGACTTCATCACAGTGCTACATCATACCAGCCTGGTTTTCTGCCTGCTTGAATGCCAATAACTCAGATAAACATGAAATGACCCAGGGAATTGATAGAAGATCACTCAGAGATAAACAAAAACAAAATAACATTTAAAGTGGGTGAACCTTTCCTTGTAAGGACAGAAAACCAATTGTTTAATGTCCGGACCCGCTCTTCACTATACTACACTACACTCGGTATGTCACTTCAGAGGGGATGTGAGGGGAAAGAAAGAGTGTGCCCCAAATAAAGGACCTCTGGATCCCTCTGGGTTATGAATTTAGGTCAGTTGGCTGGGGCAGAAGAGAACTGGAGAGCGGTGAAGAAGTGTGGCCTCCTGAGATCACTGGCTCTATATCACAGAAACGTTGGTGACGGTGGAATGGAAACCAATGTCCTACATTCTAAATTTGTGACCTGTGAGGCAAACATTCGTAATACGCAGCTTTTCAGTCACAGCATTTTGTTTCGATAACGGCCGGGCCTGGCACGAACTTATTTGCATGGGTCACTAGCAGCAACAGTGTTCCATTCTTTGGATTTTCTTATTGCTTTCATAATGTTGTGTTGAATCATTTGTGCCATTGTGAATCTTGAGCTAACATTTTGGTGTGTGCATGTTGGGGGGACATGGGTAGAGAAATCGAGTAATCACTCTTGATTTACCTGAAAATATTTAGAACAATACTGTCAGTGTTACTGTCGCACATTGCAACGTGCTTTTCACCTGCTCCTAGTCACGGTTTCCCACTCATCCAGAAACGGTGAATGCATGACTTCCATGGCAACCAGAAGTTAATGAATCATTGTGTTCTTGGCACAGGGCCAGGGGTGACCTTCACAGAGAGAGATTAGGAGTTGTTTGACACCACGCTGAGTCCACCAGGCCGGTGGCCCTTGGCCCTCAGACCAGTATGGCGCACACACATGAACGGACACTATCATGCACACGGCCAAACATGCAGGCTGCATGAGAATGAGGCCTCTAGGTTATGGTCCATTTGATGAACTCAATCAGGAGAATATTCCTTCTTCATCTGCTCGTGTTGAGTAACTAATGCAAGCGTGGACAGCATTTAGCACGGTTAGTAAACATATATGTGAATATATTGTGTTAATTCATTTCCTTTGTGAGTAGGCTTGCAGCCTACAGTAGGTAGTTCCTGTCAAAATGTATTATGGTTAATTGTAGTTGAGGGAAAACACAAGATTACATCCTTTCTTTTGTAGTACGCCCAGGCTAGAAATGAAGCAACATTTCTCAGGTCTTCGTGATGTAGCTGGGATGTCTCCATTTGGGATTAGGATGTTTTTAAATCCTTGCATACAAAACATTCCTTGGCTAAGACAATGAAATAGCATTGACTTGTCCTCTGTCTAGCTTGCAACATCAAGGATGTCATACTCTGACAGCCTCTCAGAGAAGTAGTTGTTCTATTTCAATCTGTCAATGCTGCTCTCATCTTGTTCTTTATGATTCCAAGACATTACAGTTGGGCACGTTCCTTTTTATGGCAATGTCAGTTTTGTAAATAATGGAAAAACACTTGTCATTTGAAAATGTTCACAGCCATTGTTGTTTGAAGGGCTTGACTGCTAACAGGGGTATACGTGTGCTCCGTCTGTCGTACAGCATATGTCCAGTGGGAGCTACACAATAAGGTGACAAACGGCAGCGCTGCCAAAAACCAGGTGACTCAGGAGACTGAGGATATTGGCAGATGGCCACGGTGTGACGGAAACACTGGACGCCGAGGGGACTTGACACAAATGAGTGCCGAAGCCTCTCTTAATTACCTGTCTAGAGCAAGGAGTGCTCACAACACAACAAAATAGTGTTGTGATTGTTAGCCTAGCCTTTTAGCCTCAATTACCCTGGTAGCCTAGTCGGTTAACCTAGCTTTGCCTATTAGCATTGTAACTTTTGATTTGTGGTTTGGACTTTTGAACTTCTATTAGGTTAAGATCAGTCTGTGTGTGTCATTTTGAGGAACTTACAGTAAGTGAAAGCTTAAGGAGGCTAAACGTTCAATGAGATTAGTGTGGCAGCTTTTGGTTGACCAGCATGTGGTTTGATTGACTCAGCAGTCAGCCTCTCTGGTCTTCTTAGTGCTTCATTGATACGGTCCTTGAGCTTTGCATTTGCATAGAGAGCTAAAAAAAACTTCTTATGATTTCACTGTAGGAATATTTATGTGAAACCATTTCCCTGAAGGTTAAGTCTTCACCATGGTTCCAACCATTTCAACTGCCATTCATTTCTCTTCTGACTGAATGCACACCAACGTTGAGTTGCCTCTTCACCATCCCCTCCGCAGTGGAAGTCAATGAAACACTCCCCTCAGAATGACAGCTTTCCTCACAGGATTAGATGCATCTTACATGCATTGCTCCAGTGTTCACTTTAGTAGGAAGCACTTCCAGCAGCAATTGTATCACATCTCTGACCCATTTTTTTCCCCTTTCTATTTTTGTTTCTTCAAAAAAGCTTTCAAACTTTCAAAGGTTGAATTGACCAGGGACAAGTCATCAGTTATCTGACAGCGCTTTTGTCTCTTTGAGAAAGGTAAACCCTGTCCACCATCACAGCCCCTGCATTTTGCACTAACACACAAGGACGACTCATGGTTTGGCTGCTTCACAAAAGGGAACCTGTGTTTTGGAGTGTGGAAAACAGATTGTAGGGATGGGCGTTTGACAGTTGTTTACTATTCAAATAGACATTTTGTCAGAAAATTAATTGGTTGAGAGTAAATAGCTAGCAGAATGTCCGCTGTTAACATCTACCATGTGTATTTGCGTCATTCTGATTGCTTTTTCTCTGGTAGCAACAGCAAAAGAAGACATTTTTGCCATGATAGGACTGATTCTGTTACAAAAAATACTTTCTGGGGACTTTTTGCATTTGTGTCGTATTGTGGAACTCTTGTTAGATGAGCATCTGTAATTGCTATTTAAAGTAGGGAGAAATAGCATACCGATATCAAGGCCGTCTAGAGGGCTAAATGTGCACCAGTAGCTTAACTCAACGTTATAAAAACTACATTCAAAAGTTGGTTTTATTAAATTAAGAATTTCAAATGTCACAAGGATCATTTAATTTAAAGTTTTTTTCATTGTTAAAATCGGCCTAAAAAAAAATCGAACACTAATGTCTGTTCGGCTATCCGAATATTCGTTTAACCTTGCCCATCCCTAGTAGAGTGCATCCGCTCCGAGAGGAGCCATGGTAGACTATAAATAGGTCTTACGTAATCAAGTTTGATATGACATTATGTAATTACAGAGAGAGCTGCTAGACCAGGTACAAATGAGAGCCGTTCTTGACCAGAGTCTCTGTCTGCATCGTAGCCCAGGAGGTGTTGAATGTTGATATTAACGAGTGATGGCAGTGCTTATCACAGCGATTTAATGCAGGGCTCGGCTATGGTGTCATTTGAGCGGTAGGGTGCAGTGACAGACGGGGAGAGGGAAGGGAGGCTTGTCTAGGCCTTTTTGATGACGAGTGGGACTGGGAATTGCCAGGGACCTCTATGATATTGTCACAATACTTACAGTGCTTTCGGAAAGTATTCAGACCCCTTCCCCTTTTCCACATTTTGTTACGTTACAGCCTTATTCTAAAATGTATTAAATAAATACAAGTCCTTATCAATCTACACACAATACTCCATAATGACAAAGTGAAATGTTTGCAAATATATAAATGAATTGATACCTTATTTACATGAGTATTCAGACCCTTTGCTATGAGACACTAAATTGAGCTCCGGTGCATCCTGTTTCCATTGATCATTCTTGATGTTTCTACAACTTGGAGCTTGGAGTCCACCGGTGGTAAATTCTATTGATTGGACATGATTTGGAAAGGCGTGAGCACACACCTGTCTATATAAGGTCCCACAGTTGACAGTCCATGTCAGAGCAAAAAACAATGCCATGAGGTCGAAGGAATTGTCCGTAGCGCTGCACGACAGGGTTGTGTTGAGGCACAGATCTGGGGTAACGGTACCAAATGTCTGCAGCATTGGAGGTCCCCAAGAACACAGTGGCCTCCATATTCAATGTCTGCTTTTTTATTTTTACCCATCTACCAATAGGTGCCCTTCTTTGTGAGGCCTTGGAAAACCTCCCTGGTCTTTGTGGTTGAATCATTGTTTGAAATTCACTGCTCGACTGAGGGACCTTACAGATATTTGTACGTGTGGGGTACATACAGTAGATGAGTTAATCATTCAAAAATCATTAAACACTTGCACACAGTGAGTCCATGCAACTTATGTGATTTATTCAGATTTTTTTTTTTACTTAGGCTTGCCTTAAAGGGGTTGAATACTTCTTGACTCAAGACATCTCAAATTTTCATTTTTAATTAGTCAAATGTTCTAAATGTTCTTTGACATTATGAGGTAGTGTGTAGGCCAGTGGCACAATATACATGTAATCTTTTTAAAATTCCGGCTGTAACAAAACAAAATGTGGAAAAAGTCAAGGGGTGTGAATACTTTCTGAATGCTCTGTATATTTCTGCGTATCATAGTCTGGGTCATGGACTATACATGTGAAGATTACCCATTTCCTCTGATGGAAGATGAATTATGTAGAGATACTGTAGTATACAGGATATGTCCATTTATAGTTACTTGGCTAGCTCCTCAAAGTACCACTGCCCCACTTTCTATACAGCCCTACTCTCTACTGTACACTTTCACTATCTAGGTTGCTCACGTAATGTGTTATGGAATAGTTCAATGTTGTACATTCATAGATGGATGTATACATTCTGTGCAGTTATAGCAATATAATGCTAGAACTGCTCTCAAATCCCCCAGGATACTACACAATGTGTACACACACAGTGTTTTCTGACACCATTTACATATATTTGTATTATTATTGACAGGCTCTAACCCTGTATGTTGTCGGGAGCTTAGACTGCAACTCCGGAAGGCCAGATTCCGGCACTTCCACTTATTTGTTAGTTAATCTATAAGATAAGAATGCAAACTTCCTTGTCTGTAGCCGTGGTTAACCACGTTGACTTACGGCCTCCAGCATATTGATTGCTGCCGTAATGTGTCGTGCCAGACATGCAGTAGGTCTATTTTTAAAAGCAGGGAGCCGAGATCATGTATTTGGTGTGTGTGTGTCACTGAGCGATAATGGACCACC
Organism: Oncorhynchus tshawytscha; assembly: GCF_018296145.1. NCBI lineage: Eukaryota > Metazoa > Chordata > Actinopteri > Salmoniformes > Salmonidae > Oncorhynchus > Oncorhynchus tshawytscha. The sequence continues at coordinate 43,091,773 of NC_056439.1, read as the reverse complement.
TGGTAAATAATGCAGCGACGGGAGAGCACCCTTTTGAGTTGCACCACCTTTTGTCATGAGAACTTTGCTCTCTCCTCTCCTCTGGCTCGCCTTAGAGAATCTCTCATTTGTCTTTGATTCTTATTTACCCCAGCTTAACCAATCCACAATACATAGAGGGAGCTTTATAGTGTACACGGTCTGTATTATGGCGGTCTATCCACCTTGTACTACTGTTGGACAAAAATCACAACATCTTCAATGAGGCTCTCGTAAAGACAGCCGTATAATGCACACACCATTTCAACAATCATATGGCGATCTATAGTGCTAATGTGATTCCACTTGCTGCTGTGATTGCTGGCCCTGGCAGGTTTTCACTCGGCAGCCAGTGAGTCTTGTCTTGGCATGTTTGATTGGTGTAGAGTAGACAGGCTTTTAGCGCTCTTGGCTAGCCTCCCACTGCTTGGCCTGATGAAAGCAGGCCCAGTGTACTACACTAATGGATAGGAGGCTCTCCTCTCGCTCCCTCTCCCCCCTCTCTCTCGTTCTGCCTCTCTCGCTTCCCCTCAACCTGCCTGCCTCCACTGAAGAGCTGAAGGGAAGACAGAGTCCACAAATCAAGGGGAATCACTTAATAGTCAGGAGGTGCCCATTTCAGTTGCTTTGTCACTAGATTAATAATTTACCACATCTGATTCCCAGGACTTCTCACCTGTCTGTTTGACACAGGGTGGTTTTGGTGACTCCCCATGCAGCACGTTGACCTTGACACAACCAGACAAACAACACTGTTCCTATAAACGACTCACACTGGCCAGTGTGTTGTCAGCTTGGCAGCCTTAGCACAGGTCAGGACATGTTCTCTCCCTGCAGCATGTGTAGACAGCATTGACTCATTCTCGGTCCCTATAGCAACCCCTCCTTTTTGATTTTTTTAGGAGGTAGATCAGCTTTAATATTGCACATTGTGGGTTCTATCTATGTAATTGTCTGCATTATTTCAAATCCCCCATATGTTTTTCTTATTTTCCCCCTACCATCCCTCCCCTAATTGAAATAAACTAATGGACAACAACGCTTAGGCTTCTACTTCCAGCTTATACATTTTACAGACACAGTACATTTTACATTCGTTAACTAGCCACTCATCCTTTCTGCCTCCTTCCACTTTTTGGTCTCTGAGAGGGAAGCTATTGTGTTAGCTTTCACTTGTCTGAGCAGTGAGCACTATGTATATGCCCGGCCCCTCCTTTTCTCCCTCGTCTCTCCCCAGTTGCCTAGCAGCGATGGGAGAGTTTGACAGTGTTGACATTTCCTGCACTGGGGCAGTTCCTGTAAACACTCAGAGACATTAAGTGACTGCTGTCTCTTCCTCTCCGGTCTCAGCCAGGGTGGATGAAAGGCAGTCAGAATCAGAGTTGAGAAGGCTCAAAATAAACCATTTTCTCAGAAATTGAAGAGAGGAGATGACGGCGAAGGGAAAGTGTTCTTTTATTACGACTGCTTTTATCTCGGGGCAAAAAGCAACAAGACGCTCGCTGCAGGATTAGAGATGTATTTATTCTGTCTGAGAGCATCCAGAAGGGAAGTGATTGTTACTGACAAGGTGCGTTTAGGCAACGAGCTGGTGTCACACTGCCTTTCTGACCAATGCAGAATGACACAGCAAATAACTGCATGTCTGGGACATGGGGACAGATCATGTAGATGCTTATTACTGAGCTATCTTCAATCACACATTGTGAATCTCATATCAGTTTTCCTTTGTCTGTGAAATGACAAACATTAGCCATTCTGAGTCGTAAACCAATCATTAAAAATACCAGTTGCAGAGCTGGAAGAGCATCACATTCTCGGATTCATCTCAGGAAATGTTTTTAACCAGGGCTCCTCTCTCTTGCTCTCAGCTCTGTGCCAGGCAAGATGACCACAGCCAGGTATCGGCCCACCTGGGACCTGGCACTGGACCCGCTGGTCTCCTGCAAACTGTGCCTTGGAGAGTTTCCCCTGGAGCAGATGACCACCATCACTCAGTGTCAATGTGTCTTCTGTACACTGGTGAGTGCACTTAAATCGTCTGTTCCCTATCTTGTCAATATGTCCCCTGTGTGCACCGTAGTGTGTATGTGTTGTGTTTTACACCGTCCTTGTCAATATGTCCTCTGTGAAAGAGCCGTATCCGTGTTGCACATGTTAACGTCCTGAAGAATAGTGTTTGTTCACCCACGATGTTATGCCTAAGAAGTCATGTGCTTTCTACCTCAATATGTGGATAGTGAAGTACTTGCAGTGAATACTAATGCAATTGTTTCTTCCATATAGATCCCGTGTTTACCATTGCCTTTGAATGCATAGATCAATGTAACAATATAACTGTCAACAAAGTGAAAGGAATTCTTACATGGCTGGAGGTTGTGAGCACATGCATCGCATACCTAGATCTAGGAGTGAGCAACTCCTATACATGTCAGTCCATGGTATTCCTCTACCTGGGTCTCACACTGAAACCTCAATGAGACCTCAACTCCCTTCATGATCTTGCAATTTTGTTTGTAATGTATCTACAGAAATACAATACTGGTCGTAATTTAACTTAACAAATGTATCCTACAGTCATTGTGGACTGCTGTCCAGTTGCTTGAATTCACAGAGGAGAGGCACATTGCCTTTTGACCTCTCCACAAGCTGGGGCCACGACTTTCCCAGCATGTGAAAGCCCGAGGATGCTTAGAAATTCAGCAGCATCCAACCCTGTTATCCCCTTCTTTTTAATCCCGCCATTTGACTCGCCCCTCAGTATTTTTGGAGTGAGAGAAAGTCAAAACATGACAAACAATTTGTTTGCCGAACAATAGAAAATTATGCATTAAAAGTAAATAACTGCAACAAATATCTTAGTTAAGGACTTAAGGTGTCTTCCAATCAGTGGGCCTACATCAAATGTATTGTGTTTTGTCTGTAATTGACATATTGAATATAAACTCAGTAGCAAGAGACTGAATGTACTGTAATGGTTTGGTAGGGGATCTCTCAAACCAGTCCGCTATCATTTATACTTTTGAACAGTGGAAACAATAACTGTCTGGCTGTCTTAGGGATGCACGATATATCGGTGAACATATCGATGTCAAGTTTAATGGTGATGTTAAAAACCGATGTCAAAGCTACCGTGCATACCTACAGTTGAAGTCGGAAGTTTACATACACTTAGGTTGGAGTCATTAACTTGTTTTTCAACCACTCCACAAATGTATTTTTAACAAACTATAGTTTTGGCAAGTTGGTTAGGACATCTACTTTGCATGACACAAGTAATTTTTCAAAAATGGTTTACAAACGGATTATTTCACTTATAATTCACTGTATCACAATTCCAGTGGGTCAGAAGTTAACATGCACTAAGTTGACCTATAAACAGCTTCGAAAATTATGGCTTTAGAAGCTTCTGATACGGCTAATTGACGTAATTTGAGTCAATTGGAGGTGTACCTGTGGATGTATGTTAAGGTTTTCTTCCGTCGAAAGAGAGTCGGACCAAAATGCAGCGTGGTAAGTTAGATACATGTTTAATAAACGAATAAGCACGAAATACAAAACAACAAACGGAACGTGAAAACCTATACAGCCTATCTGGTGAAATACAAAACACTGAGACAGGAACAATCACCCATGAAACACTCAAAGAATATGGCTTCCTAAATATGGTTCCCAATCAGAGACAACGAGAATCACCTGCCTCTGATTGAGAACCGCCTCAGGCAACCATAGACTTTGCTAGAACACCCCACTAAGCCACAATCCCAAAACCTACGAAAAAAAAACCCATATATAAACACAACACAAAATAAACCCATGTCACACCCTGGCCTGACCAAATAAATATATAAACACAAAATACTAAGACCAGGGCGTGACAATGTATTTCAAGGCCTACCTTCAAACTCAGTGCCTCTTTGCTTGACAGCATGGGGAAGTCAAAAGGAATCAGCCAAGACCTCAGAAAAGAATTGTAGACATCCACAAGTCTGGTTCATCCTTGGGAGCACTTTCCAAAAGCCTGAAGGTACCACGTTCATCTGTACAAACAATAGTACGCAAGTATAAACACCATGGGACCACGCAGCCGTCATACCGCTCTGGAAGGAGACGCATTCTGTCTCCTAGACATAAACATACTTTGGTACGAAAAGTGCATATCAATCCCAGAACATCAGCAAAGGACCTTGTGAAGATGCTGGAGGAAACGGGTACAAAAGTATCTATATCCACAGTAAAACGAGTCCTATATCAACATAACCTGAAAGGCCGCTCAGCAAGGAAGAAGCCACGGCTCCAAAGCCACCATAAAAACTCTACGGTTTGCAACTGCACATGGGGACAAAGATCGTACTTTTTGGAGAAATGTCTCTGGTTTGATTAAACAAAAATAGAACTGTTTGGCCATAATGACCATCATTATGTTTGGAGGAGAAAGGGGGAGGCTTGCAAGCCGAAGAACACCATCCCAACCGTGAAGCACAGGGGTGGCAACATCATGTTGTGGGGGTGCTTTGCTGCAGGAGGGACTGGTGCACTTCACAAAATAGATGGCATCATGATTATTAATATTCACTTACCTTTGATCTTCATCAGAATGCACTCCCAGGAATCCCAGTTCCACAATAAATGTTTGATAATGTCCATCATTTATGTCCAAATTCCTCCTTGTTGTTAGCGCGTTCAGCCCAGTAAATCAACTTCATGACGCACGAGCAGACAAAGTCCAAGAGTTCCATTACAGTCCGTAGAAACATGTCAAACGATGTATAGAATCAATCTTTAGGATGTTTTTAACAAATCTTCAATCATGTTCCAGCCGGAGAATTCCTTTGTCTTCAGAAATGCAATGGAACGCAGGTTGCTCTCACGTGAATGCGCGAGACTGAGCTCGTGGCTGCTGGCAGACCTCTGACTCATTCCCCTCTCATTCGGCCCCAGTCACAGTAGAAGCCTCAAACAACGTTCTAAAGACTGTTGACATCTAGTGGAAGCCTTAGCAAGTGCAACATGACCCCATAGACACTGTGTATTCGATAGGGCAAGAGTCAAAACTACAAACCTCAGATTTTCCACTTCCTGGTTGGATTTTTTCTCAGGTTTTTTCCTGCCACAGGCAAAGTGGGTTCTGTTATACTCAGACATCATTCAAACTGTTTTAGAAACTTCAGTGTTTTTTTATCCAAATCTACTAATATATGCATATTCTAGCTTTTATGGCTGAGTAGCAAGCAGTTTAATTTGGGCACGCTTTTCATCCAAAATTCCCAATGCTGCCCCCTACCCTAGAGAAGTTAAGGACCACAAAGTCAAGTTATTGGAGTGGCCATCACAAAGCCCTGACCTCAATCCTATAGTTAATTTGCGGTCAGAACTGAATGCGCGTGTGTGAGCAAGGAGGCCTACAAACCTGACTCAATTACACCAGCTCTGTCAGGAGGAATGGGCCAAAATTCACCCAACTTATTGTGGGAAGCTTGTAGATGGCTACCTGAAACGTTTGACCCAAGTTAAACAATTTAAAGGCAATGCTACCAAATACTAATTGAGTGCATGTAAACTTCTGACCCACTGGGAATGTGATGAAAGAAATAAAAGCTGAAATATATCATTCTCTCTACTATTATTCTGACATTTCACATTCTTAAAATAAAGTGGTGATCCTAACTGACCTAAGACAGGGAATTTTTAATAGGATTAAATGTCAGGAATTGTGAAACTGAGTTAACTGTATAAAACGTAGGTACATGACCATAACACCACGTAAAATTGTGCGCTACACGTGCAACACATCATTCCTAACCTAGCCCACACAATTTCTGCTGTGTGGATCGAGCATTCAACAAGTCAGGCAGTCATTTGAAAGATTAAGAACATTTCAGCGAGACAGCTCAAAGGCGAAATCCATTAAAGCCAAGATAATGAAATTCATTGCCTTTGACAATCTACCGTTCTCTGTCGTTGGTGATGTTGGCTTTCACCAACTGGTCGAGCACCGGTACCCACTACCAAGTGCGCTATTTTTCAGATGTTGCCCTACCGGAGTTACACAGTAATAGCGTCACTGCTATTAGCTTCACGACATGCATACTATGGAACGCCATTTGAGTCTTTGCGTGTCACAAAAGATACAGTAGCACAGTCAAAGCTGAACAAAAAAGTCTGCAAACACCGGCCACGAACTATGTGTTTACAATACCGCGTTAGTAATAAAGTATAATTTGTTTGACCGCAACTTCTGGGGTAGCTAGCTTTAGCTTGGTGCCTGGCTAGCACCAATACAAACAGCCTGAAAACAATGACCAATAGAAACTGCAGTCATTTTCATTTTTTCTTAGGACTGATTTAGGAATCCTTGTAAGTATTATTTTTATTTTTTATTTTATTTCACCTTTATTTAACCAGGTAGGCCAGTTGAGAACAAGTTCTCATTTGCAACTGCGACCTGGCCAAGATAAAGCATAGCAGTGTGAGCAGACAACACAGAGTTACACATGGAATAAACAATTAACAAGTCAATAACACAGTAGAAAACAAAGGGGGGAGTCTATATACAATGTGTGCAAAAGGCATGAGGAGGTAGGCAAATAATTACAATTTTGCAGATTAACACTGGAGTGATAAATGATCAGATGGTCATGTACAGGTAGAGATATTGGTGTGCAAAAGAGCAAGTAAATAAATAAAAACAGTATGGGGATGAGGTAGGTGAAAATGGGTGGGCTATTTACCAATAGACTATGTACAGCAGCAGCGATCGGTTAGCTGCTCAGATAGCTGATGTTTGAAGTTGGTGAGGGAGATAAGTCTCCAACTTCAGCGATTTTTTTGCAATTCGTTCCAGTCACAGGCAGCAGAGTACTGGAATGAAAGGCGGCCAAATGAGGTGTTGGCTTTAGGGATGATCAGTGAGATACACCTGCTGGAGCGCGTGCCACGGATGGGTGTTGCCATCGTGACCAGTGAACTGAGATAAGGCGGAGCTTTACCTAGCATGGACTTGTAGATGACCTGGAGCCAGTGGGTCTGGCGACGAATATGTAATGAGGGCCAGCCGACTAGGGCATACAGGTCGCAGTGGTGGGTGGTATAAGGTGCTTTAGTGACAAAACGGATGGCACTGTGATAGACTGCATCCAGTTTGCTGAGTAGAGTGTTGGAAGCCATTTTGTAGATGACATCGCCGAAGTCGAGGATCGGAAGGATAGTCCGTTTTACTAGGGTAAGCTTGGCGGCGTGAGTGAAGGAGGCTTTGTTGCGGAATAGAAAGCCGACTCTTGATTTGATTTTCGATTGGAGATGTTTGATATGAGTCTGGAAGGAGAGTTTGCAGTCTAGCCAGACACCTAGGTACTTATAGATGTCCACATATTCAAGGTCGGAACCATCCAGGGTGGTGATGCTAGTCGGGCATGCGGGTGCAGGCAGCGATCGGTTGAAAAGCATGCATTTGGTTTTACTAGCGTTTTAAGAGCAGTTGGAGGCCACGGAAGGAGTATTGTATGGCATTGAAGCTTGTTTGGAGGTTAGATAGCACAGTGTCCAATGACGGGCCGAAAGTATATAGAATGGTGTCGTCTGCGTAGAGGTGGATCAGGGAATCGCCCGCAGCAAGAGCAACATCATTGATATATACAGAGAAAAGAGTCGGCCCGAGAATTGAACCCTGTGGCACCCCCATAGAGACTGCCAGAGGACCGGACAGCATGCCCTCCGATTTGACACACTGAACTCTGTCTGCAAAGTAATTGGTGAACCAGGCAAGGCAGTCATCCGAAAAACCGAGGCTACTGAGTCTGCCGATAAGAATATGGTGATTGACAGAGTCGAAAGCCTTGGCAAGGTCAATGAAGACGGCTGCACAGTACTGTCTTTTATCGATGGCGGTTATGATATCGTTTAGTACCTTGAGTGTTGCTGAGGTGCACCCGTGACCGGCTCGGAAACCAGATTGCACAGCGGAGAAGGTACGGTGGGATTCGAGATGGTCAGTGACCTGTTTGTTGACTTGGCTTTCGAAGACCTTAGATAGGCAAGGCAGGATGGATATAGGTCTGTAACAGTTTGGGTCCAGGGTGTCTCCCCCATTGAAGAGGGGGATGACTGCGGCAGCTTTCCAATCCTTGGGGATCTCAGACGATATGAAAGAGAGGTTGAACAGGCTGGTAATAGAGGTTGCGACAATGGCGGCGGAAAGTTTCAGAAATAGGGGGTCCAGATTGTCAAGCCCAGCTGATTTGTACGGGTCCAGGTTTTGCAGCTCTTTCAGAACATCTGCTATCTGGATTTGGGTAAAGGAGAACCTGGAGAGGCTTGGGCGAGGAGCTGCCGGGTGGGCAGAGCTGTTGGCCGAGGTTGGAGTAGCCAGGCGGAAGGCATGGCCAGCCGTTGAGAAATGCTTATTGAAGTTTTCGATAATCATGGATTTATCGGTGGTGACCGTGTTACCTAGCCTCAGTGCAGTGGGCAGCTGGGAGGAGGTGCTCTTGTTCTCCATGGACTTCAGTGTCCCAGAACTTTTTGGAGTTGGAGCTACAGGATGCAAACTTCTGCCTGAAGAAGCTGGCCTTAGCTTTCCTGACTGACTGCGTGTATTGGTTCCGGACTTCCCTGAACAGTTGCATATCCCGGGGACTATTCGATGCTATTGCAGTCCGCCACAGGATGTTTTTGTGCTGGTCGAGGGCAGTCAGGTCTGGGGTGAACCAAGGACTGTATCTGTTCTTAGTTCTGCATTTTTTGAACGGAGCATGCTTATCTAAAATGGTAAGGAAGTTACTTTTAAAGAATGACCAGGCATCCTCAACTGACGGGATGAGGTCAATGTCCTTCCAGGATACCCGGGCCAGGTCGATTAGAAAGGCCTGCTCACAGAAGTGTTTTAGGGAGCGTTTGACAGTGATGAGGGGTGGTCGTTTGACTGCGGCTCCGTAGCGGATACAGGCAATGAGGCATCTAGGTTGCCACTTGTTGTTCGCCTATTGAAATTGAACTTCAGATCATTAAAATAAATAGCTAGCCAGCTACTTAACCCTGTTGCCAAAAGCAAACGTTTTAAGCAGCCAGCTAGCCTCATCTGGCTAGTGAGGCTCGACCGGACCGGGTTATGTGCTGTAAAGCTAGCCACAATAAGGATTAGGCACAGTAGTGGAATTTGCGGTTTGCTTTCAAAATAAAAGTATGCCATTGACAGTGGTACAAATAGTCGAATTATACATACTTTCATTTTGAGGGCTACCCGCAAAGTCCACTATTGGGGCCGACCACCATTAATCCGATAAGAACTGTTTTATAAATGAGGGTTATTTTAGATGATGACACCTAGCTAGCTAGGTAACTATATATCTACTGAAACAGATTGTCGTTATTTGACACGTCAAATAGTGTTATTTGACATACCTTTTTTGACATGCAAAGACCAAACTGCGTTCAATAGAAATCCTGGTTGAGAATGAAACCAATGAACAACAAAACAGCACAGCAAGTAAGTGAAAGAAATAGGTTTTGATTATGTTTTACTGGTAATGGGGACATGCATAAATGCCAACAAAATAACTGGTAATGGGGACATACATAAATGCCAACAAAATAACTTTTTGTGTGTGTGTGTGGATGTACTTTATTTAACTAGGCAAGTCGGTTAAGAACAAATTCTTATTCACAATGATGGCGCGACGACGCTGGCCCAATTGTGCGCTCCCCTATGGGACTCTCAATCACGGCCGGATGTGATAGTCTGGATTCGAACCAGGGACTGTAGTGACGCCTCTTGCACTGAGATGCAGTGCCTTAGACTGCTGCGTGTGTGTGTGTATTAACTATTTAACTGTACTAGAATGCTGAAAAGACTGCAAAAATGTTAAATATCAGTTATCGGTGTCGTTTTATTTTGGCAAAAATATTGGATATCGGTATCGGCCAAAAATGTAAGGTGTGTGTGTGTATTACAAGTCGGTCGTCGGAAAATAGTTTCATTGCGATGTTGTGGTTAGCATGCTTCTCTTCAGCTAAACGGACACAGTCAAGAAACCAGTAATGGATGGCAGAATGAATAGTTAATGCCAAAAGCAGAGAACTTCTACTACGGGGTTCAAAGAGGGAGAGGCACATTGGTTGTCACACCATACAGTATGCCAGGGATGGATAACTCCAGTCCTCGGGGGTCCTGATTGATGTTGCACTTTTGCCCTGAGGACTGGAGTTGCCCATCCCTGCAGTATGCCTGCACATTTTCTGATTGACTGCATGGCCAAGGAGTGAGATCAATTTCATACTCTTGGTTTTTATTTCAGTGCCTGAAGCAGTATGTGGAACTCCTTATCAAAGAGGGGCTCGAAACTGCTATTAGCTGTCCAGACTCTGCCTGTCCAGAAAGAGGACACTTACTGGAAAATGAGGTATTATTTACAAAAATGTTTAATTGTATAATTTGTATCAGGGACATATGCAATTCAGATATTGAAGGGGCCAGAGCCTAATGTATTGTACGATCTTTCAGCTTGTACTTTTCAGTGTACAGTTGCTTACTTTTAAGAATATGATATTACATCTACACACACACCAGAATTCATGTGAGTGAATTCATGATCACAAAGTTGTGGTAAGTTGATAATGCCATTTGATTTTACTGGACTTGTTGCTTGCTGTTTTCAGCAAAACAGAATACATGCAGAATTGACAGAAGTATCTTAAGTAAAAATGTGTTCAGATCAAGAAGACAAAAGGTAGGTTACACAGACATAACACAACTCAGTCGTGATGGATGATGGGGAAACTAGACGGAATGGCAGTCTGTTTGTGCTATCATTCCAACTCTGTATCACTCATTGTTATGACAATGAGCAATGAAGTTGGCAAGAACAAACTGATCTGGCACCTGGCTATGGTGACACTACAAAGTAGGGAAACTGACTATTTCATAAGTGAGGCAAAATGCATTGCATGCATACGATCAGATCATCAAGGAAGTCCAAAACACAAATTCCTATTATTAACGGTGTTAAATAACACTATGTGAAACCGATGTATTTTTTTTTTTTTTTTTTTTGTGAACTAATGTTATAAGGACAAAATTAAAAGAGATTGGAAGAAATGTGAAAATCTTTTTGGGAAATCTGTTGCAGCTCAAGTCTACTACAAAACCCACAATGCAATGTTCTCGATCTCCCTCTCTGGGCTAGGTAGCTAGCTAGAAACATAGCAACATACAATAATACCAAAGTGATCTGGTGTGCAGGTAATTGTTTTAAAAGCTTTATGAATTGTGATTGTCTGACGAGTTATATAAAGTGCTTTTGGAAAGTATTCAGATCTCTTGAATTTTTCCACATTTTGTTACGTTACAGCCTTAATCTAAAATGGAATAAATTAGTTTTTTCCCCCTCAATCTATACACAATACCCCGTAATGACCAAACAAAGTTTTTTAATTATTTTTTTACGTTTTTTAAAAACATTTTTCAAATGTACCAGCTAAAAGTTTGGACACACTTACTCATTCAAGTTAAAAAAAAAAAAAACTATTTTCTAGATTGTAGAATAATAGTGAAGACATCAAAACTATGAAATAACACATATGGAATCATGTAGTAACCAAAAAAGTGTTAAACAAATCAAAACATGTTTAATATTTGAGATTCTTCAAAGTAGCTACCCTTTGCCTTGATGACAGCTTTGCACATTCTTGGCATTCTCTCAACCAGCTTCACCTGGAATTATTTTCCAACAGTTTTGAAGGAGTCCCCACATATGGTGAGCACTTGTTGGCTGCCTTTCCTTCACTCTGCGGTCCAACTCATCCCAAACCATCCCAATTGGGTTGTGGTCGGGTGATTGTGGAGGCCAGGTCAACGGATGCAGCACTCCATTACTTTCCTTCTTGGTCAAATAGCCCGTACACAGCCTGGAGGTGTGTTGGTTCATTGTCCTGTTGAAAACCAAATTTGAGTCCCACAAAGCACAAACCAGATGGACTGGTGTATCGCTGCAGAATTCTGTGGTAGCTATGCTGGTTAGGTGTGCCTTGAATTGTAAATAAATCACTGACAGTGTCACCAGCAAAGCACCCCCACACCTTCATGCTTCACAGTGGGAAACAAAAATATCAACTTTGGACTCATGCTCGTGTTTTTATTATTGGTGTCCTTTAGTAGTGGTTTCTTTGCAGCAATTCGACCATGAATGCCTGATTTCATTGAGTCTCTGAACAGTTGGTCTTGATGTGTCGGTTACTTGAACTCTTTGAAGCATTTATTTGGGCTGCAATCTGAGGTGCAGTTAACTACAATGAACTTATCCTCTGCAGCAGAGGTAACTCTGGCTCTTCCTTTCCTGTGGTGGTTCTCATGAGAGCCCATTTCATAGCGCTTGATGGTTTTTGTGAAGTGTTCTGAATTGACTGACCTTCATGTTTTTTTTTTTTTAAGGGGTGGATCAGCTTAGTATTGCGGAAAGATTGATAGAAGCAACAATGTAATTGTCTGCATCATTTCCAATCTCCCATATATTTTGGGGGGTAAATATATGTATATGCGTATACATATGCGTATGCATACACATATACATACACATACCTATATAGCCATACATACATACATACATACATACATGCATACTTTTTTTTAGATAATACTTTTATTATTCCCCGTGAACCCTACCACCCTTCCACCAATTGGAGACAACTAATAAACAATAACACTTAGGCTTTAGTTCAAACATCTTATACAGATTTTACAGACAATCTATTTTACAATAGTTATATTTTTTGTTTTTACTCCTTCCTCTATTTCTATTTGTAACTGTGTTATTTCCCAACATTTCTGAATCTATATACATTTTACAGACCCCGTATGTTTTACATTGGTTATCTTGTTATTAGTCTCATCGTTCAGCTCCATTCAACCTCTCCCATCGATCTCTCAACACCATCCATTTTGGATTTCTATTTGCCATATATTTTTCAGCTTTGCTGTGATGCTTGACAAAAGTACTGAACCTTTCTATTCTCATAGCTTCTACAGATTGTAAATTAAAAATACAATTTTTTGCTAAAATAATTATTATAGGGGCCTCCCGGGTGGCGCAGTGGTCTAGGGCACTGCATCGCAGCGCTAGCTGTGCCACCAGAGACCCTGGGTTCGCGCCCAGGCTCTGTCGCAGCCAGCCACGACCGGGAGGTCGCTGGGGCGACGCACAATTGGCCTAGCGGCGTCCGGGTTAGGGCGGGCTTGGCCGGTAGGGATATCCTTGTCTCATCGTGCACCAGCGACCCCTGTGGCGGGCTGGGCGCAGTCGCCAGGTGCACGGTGTTTCCTCTGACACATTGGTGCGGCTGGCTTCCGGGTTGGATGCAGTGCGGCTTGGTTGGGTTGTGTTTCGGAGGACGCATGGCTTTCGACCTTTGTCTCTCCCGGGCCTGTACGGGAGTTGTAGCGATGAGACAAGATAGTAACTACTAACAATTGGATACCATGAAATTGGGGAGAAAAGGGGGTATAAATAAAAATATATATATATATTATTGATTGACTTTGGCTTTTCAAATCACCCAGTATTTCTATCTGCAGCGTTAGTTCTAGGCAAATCTTGCAATGCTGGACCTGTGACCAAAAACGAGCTACATATGGACAGTACCAAAATAAAGGCTCTAATGACTGCCTTCTCACAGCAAAATCTGCAGAGCTGGATTTATATATACAATACTATTGGTTGCAAGAATTTTGTATAGTACTTTAAAAATTTAAAGTTTTGAATCCGGCGTTGTTTTGCGCATCAATTCATAAACCATGTGCCATGGAATGGGTACATCGCAAATCTCTTCCCAACTATTTTCCAATTTATACAGCTGTCAATTTTTTTGGTCCTTAAATGAAATTGGTATGTTTTATTTACCACACTTTTCTTTAACCATTTATGTTCTTTAATACAGGGCCGACATACACGTTCCTTACTTTTTTCCCCTTCTTACTTGCCTCTTCCGTTTTTGTCGTAATGCTGCAATTAGTTGGTTGTAATTTTGGGTAGAGCAGACATTTCCATATGTCTGTGTTAGCTGCATGTGTGACAACTCCACCAGTCCTATTTATGATATCATTCGCTAAAATTATACTTTTTTTTTAAATTTATTTTTATTTCAGCAGATGTAATTTGAATAAAGGCCATTCTTGAACATACAGTGGGGCAAAAAAGTATTTAGTCAGCCACCAATTGTGCAAGTTCTCCCACTTAAAAAGATGAGGCCTGTCATTTTCATCATAGGTACACTTCAACTATGACAGACAAAATGAGGGGGAAAAAATCCTGAAAATCACACTGTAGGATTTTTAATGAAGTTATTTTAAATGGGCCCTTTTTGATTTTGTCTGGCTTGCCATTCCAAATAAAATTTGAATATGTATTTTTTCATATAATTTGAAAAGCAGGTCACTAGGTGTAGGCAAAACCATAAGCAAATAGGTAAACTGTGATATGACTAAAAGTTAATTAGGGCGATTTTTCCACAAATAGACAGGTATTTTCCTTTCCATGGTAGCAAGATCTTACCTATTTTTGTTAACTTTCTATAAAAAATTATGGGAGTGAGATCATTTCTTTTGGGATTTGTATACCGAGTATGTCCACATATCCATCAGACCATTTAATTGGTAAACTACACGGTAATGTAAAATTAGCATTTTTTTGGGTGATCCAATATGTAATCTAGTGCACTTAATTTTTATTTGGTTTTAATCCAGAGAGGATAGCAAAAGTATCTAGATCCTCTGAGGCCGTAGAGAGATTCTAATTGTGTTTTTAAAATAACATGAATCATCAGCGTACAATGACACCTTAGTTTTTAAGCCACTGATTTCTAATCCCTTAATATTATTGTTTGATCTACAGCTAACATTTCGATAGCAATGATAAATATATATGCCGATAGTGGACAACCTTGTTTTACTCCTTTAGATAGTTTAAAACTTTCTGAAATGTAGTCATTGTTTACTATTTTACACCTAGGTTTACTATACATAACTTGAACCCATTTTATAAGAGATTCCCCAAAATTGAAATATTCTAGGCATTTATATGTAAACGCCAGTCGTACTTTATCAAAAGCCTTTTCAAAATCTGCTATGAAAACCAGGCCTGGTGTCCCCGGTTTTTCATAGTGTTCTATTGTTTCCAGTACTTGTCTTATAATATCTCCAATGTATCGTCCATGTAAAAAACCTGTCTGATTAAGATGAATAATATCTGACAATACTTTAATTCTATGCGCCAGGATTTTTGCATCACAACACTGAAGTGTAAGAGGTCTCCAATTTTTTAGATGGACTGGATCTTTATATATACCACTAGGGTCCTGTTTCAACAATAATGATATCAGACCTTGTTGATTGTCCAACAAGCTACTGTTTATATAGGAGTGGTTAAAACATGCTGATAATGGTGCTCTGAGTATATAAAAAAAGTTTTGTATACTTCCACTGGTATGCCATCCAGCCCTGGAGTTTTCCCAGCCTTAAAGGCTTTAATTGTATCAAGAAGTTCCGCCTCTGTAATCTGGCCTTCACATGAGTCTTTCTGTACAGATGTTATTATTAGGAAAAAAATCCATACAATTAGTTTCAGTTAGTGGAGATGGAGGAGACTGAAATGAAAACACCATGTCTTAAAGTAATAATATATTGCTGTTTCTATTTGCTTATTTGAGCTGTACTTGCCATAATATGGACTTTGTCTTTTACCAATCACAACACAAGTGATTATCTCAAATGCATTAAGAAGGAAAGTAATTTCACAGATTAACTTTTATGAAGGCACACCTGTTAATTGAAATGCCTCTTGAAGCTGGTTGATAGAATGCCAAGAGTGTGCAAAGCTGTCACCAAGGCAAAGGGTGGCTACTTTGAAGAATTTCAAATATAAAATATATTTTGATTTCTACAATGTAGAAAATAGTCCAAATAAATAAAAACCCTGGAATGAGTAAGTGTGTCCAAACTTTTGACTGGTACTGTAGGAAAAAAAAGAAACTATCACATTTACATAAGTATTCAGACCCTTTACTCAGTACTTTGTTGAAGCACCTTTGGCAGCAATTATAGCCTTGGGTATGATGCTACAAGCTTGGCACACCTGTATTTGGGATGTTTCACCCATTCTTCTCTGCAGATCCTCTCAAGCTCTGTCAGGTTGAATGGGGAGCGTTGCCGCACAGCTATTTTCAGGTCTCTCCAGAGAAGTCGATCGGGTTCAAGTCCGGGCTCTGGCTGGGCCACTCAAGGTCTTGTCCTGAAGCCACTCCTGCATTGTCTTGGCTGTGTGCTTAGGTTCATTGTCCTGTTGGAAGGTGAACCTTCGCCCCAGTTTGAGGTCCTGAGCGCTCTGGAGCAGGTTTTTGTCAAGGATTTCTGCTCCGTTCAGCTTTCCTGACTAATCTTCCAGTCCCTGTTGCTCAAAAGCATCGCCACAGCATGATGCTGCCACCACAATGCTTCACCGTAGGGATGGTGCCACGTTTTCTCCAGACGTGACGCATGGCATTCAGGCCAAAGAATTCAATCTTTGTTTCATCAGACCAGAGAATCTTGTTTCTCATGGTCTGAGAGTCCTTTAGGTGCTTTATTGGCAAACACCAAGTGGGCTTTCATGTGCCTTTTACATAGGAGTGTCTTTTTGTTTTTTACATTGGAGTGTCTTTTTTTTTTTTTTTTACATAGTCTTTTTTTTTTTTTTTTTTTTACATAGTGTCTTTTTTTTTTTTTTTTTTTTACATAGGATCTGGCCAATTTACCATAAAGGCCTGATTGGTGGAGTGCTGCAGAGATGGTTGTCCTTCTGGAAGGTTCTCCCATCTCCACAGAGGAACTCTGTCAGTGACCATCGGGTTCTTGGCCACCTCCCTGACCAAGGCCCTTTTCCTCCGATTGCTCAGTTTGGCCGGGCAGCCAGCACCAGCCAGTCTTAGTGGTTCCAAATTTCTTCCATTTATAAGTGATGGGGGCCACAGTGCTCTTGGGGACCTTCACTGCTGCAGAAATGTTTTGGTACCCTTCCCCAGATCTGTGCCTCGACACAATCCTGTCTCGGAGCTCTACAGACAATTCCTTCGACCCAATGGCCTGCTTTTTGCTTTGACATGCACTGTCAACTGTGGGACCTTACACACGTGTGTGCCCTTCCAAATCAAGTCAAGTTGAAGAAACGTGTCAATTATGATCAATGGAAACAGGACGCACCTGAGCTCAATTTCGAGTCTCTGTACAGAGTGTGAATACTTAGGTACATAAACTATTTTTTTATTTTAAAAAATGTATACATTTGCCAAAATTTCAAAACCGGTTTTCATTTTATCATTGTGGGGTATTGTGTGTAGATTGAGAAGGGGATTATAAAAATAAATAAAAAATCTATTTTAGAATAAGGCTGTAACGTAACAAAATGTGGAAAATGTCAAGCTGTCTGAATACTTTCTGAATGCACTTTGACACATTCCTACGCGATTTCCAGATTTTCACAGATGGCCCACGTAGAAGTTAAATCATGGGAGATTTTTATTTACCCACTGATAGAAAATAGGCTTTCACTAAATTGACAAGTTTCATGATTATTTTTTCTGGGGGTGGACTATCCCTTTAAGGCGGAGTAACGGCCACAGAAGAGGATGTCCTGGGTGCTGTTGTGTTGGATTAAGAACAGAAAGGGGTAGGCTGCTTTGAAGGTGTGTTTTTAGGTTTGCAAAAGGGAGCAGATAGTCATATTCTGCAAGCATGGTGGTGGTAGCTGCCTCGGTGCCCATCTCGTGCACCTCTATAAAGGCCTTGGGCAAATCCAAGTTGTTGTTGGGCGACATGCCTGAGAAATCGCTCCTGGATGAGTTTAAGTTGTTCACTATGCCCATGCTGGACTTAACTACTTTCAGGTTGTAGGTACATTTTGGCAGATTTACCCCTTACCTTTATGTACTGCATCCTTTTTGGCTCTGTCCACGTCGCAGAGTTCTTGAGATTCTTCTTCAGCTTCTCAACCCCAGTGGTGAAACTCCAGCTTTTTCAGCCCTCATCAGGGAGCATGATGAGCATGCCCTATGATGGGAATGATCTGAGAATCTTCAGAGTCTGGCAGTTGGCCTCAGGGATGACTGCCAATTGGAAATTGTACATTGAGTGTGCCGTGGAAATGATAACAATCTTGCTCACTTTGAAATGAGCTTCTCTGGTTTTGGCCTACTCAAATTCCTCTTTCCGCTGGCCCTTGAAGTAGATGGCACTCACCAACACTATTTGTGTTAGTTTACAGTTCCCTCCCACCATGTTATTGATTTCCCCCTCTGTTTCTCCACCTAGCTGTTTAAGTTCACCCAAGCAGTCTCTGCACTGGACTTGAAGGTGACAGACTCCAACTCTGCACCGTTGTACTACTTGGTTTCACTGAGAAATGCCTCAGCAAACTTGTAAGACTGGTCTCCTTACAGGCTTAAGCCAGGTGCAGTGCATATGGGGCTCCCTCCTTTGTTCAGCACAGACAAGAGTTTTCTGAACCTGTGATGGATGTCACCCTCAACTTTGAAGAGATCCAAGGAAAACCTTTTTGCCACAGACAGATGACATCCTTACTCTTGAGACAGGAATGATTATGGCCTAATGGGGAACTGCATTTCGATTTATAAAGCAGGAAGTGGGAGGGGGAATTCCAGCAAAGATGACTGCCACATGCACCGAGTACGTTGGCACAGATAAAAATGTACGCAATAAAAATAAAGTAACAAAGCACAATATAAGCATGCAGGTACATTAAAGAAAAATATATGCATTTATAGATAATGTTTCATAGATACCGATCACTCACTCATAGTTAATGTCTCTGTACCTTGACACTTAGCCTGTGGGCAAGGAACTTTAATTCACGTTTCAGATTTTTCAGTACTTAGCTCCTGCTAACAACTGCTGATATTAGCATTGATCAAAAACAATGGAAGTGAAGGTGGTGTCTTGGATGTGAAGGGGACAGGTTTTAAAATGTCACTGAAATTGTTTTCTTTCATGGCCCAACTTTTATTGATATTTAGTCCTTTTGAACAACACTTACTATTAACATAGATAAGTATGTGAGTTGTTTGGATTAATTACATTTGTTCACATGTCTTTCAAAGATCTCCACATCCATTCCTAAGATCTGAAGCTGCAGAAGGACTGTTTAATTGGTGTTTCCTGCTGAGCAGACATTAGCCTTCCCCGAAGCTGTCTCCACACAGCAATCTGTCCTAGCTCTGGCTCCCTCTCCACACAGCAACCTGCCCTAGCTCCGGCTCCCTCTCAACACAGCAATCTGTCCTAGCTCTGGCGCCCTCTCCACACGGCAATCTGTCCTAGCTCTGGCTCCCTCTCCACACGGCAATCTGTCCTAGCTCCGGCTCCCTCTCACCACAGCAATCTGCCCTAGCTCCCCCCCCACCAAATGTTATTTTCATCGTCTTGTAATGACCACATTTAACTCTCCGTATAGCTAGCCAGTATGCATATATTCCTCTCTTTAAAACAGGTGGGCTAGTTCTAATGATGCTGGAATTGAGTGGGGTTTAGTAATTGAAAATATTGTGGTCTAACTGAAAGCATCCTGTCTGATATTCGCTTGGTAAGCTATCAAAAGCACGTGTTCCTAACTGTTCCTCTTCTCTTCCTCATTCAGATCGAGTGCATGGTGGCTTCAGAGGTTATGCAGAGACACAAGAAGCTACAGTTTGAAAGGGGTGAGTGGGAGAGGAAACGATCTGTGACCGCCTCACCACTCATAGCCTGATGTCCGTGTGTGTGTCTCGCCCGCCCGGGCCGCGTGTGTGTGTGTCTCGCCCGCCCGGGCTGCGTGTGTGTGTGTGTGTGTGTGTCTCGCCCGCCCGGGCCGCGTGTGTGTGTGTGTGTGTGTGTGTGTGTGTGTGTGTGTGTGTGTGTGTGTGTGTGTGTCTCGCCCGCCCGGGCCGCGTGTGTGTGTGTGTGTGTCTCGCCCGCCCGGGCCGCGTGTGTGTGTGTGTGTCCCGCCCGCCCGGTGTGTGTGTGTGTGTGTGTGTGTGTGTGTTTGTCCTGTTGGCTGACCTATCGTGTCCTGGCTTCGAGCCTGTCTCTGTCCCAATCAAAGTTGAATACAAGCCGCTATCAAAGAGAGGAAAGAGAAGGCTACAGTGCTTTCGGAAAGTATTCAGACCGCTTTCCTTTTTCCACATTTTGTTACGTTACAGTAGGACTGGGCGATATATCAATAATTATCGAGGTAATTACATCCCTCTAACGATATAAAAACGTTTAGATAAAAAAAATGTATAATATTGATATAGAATAATTAGGTACAGCAGTCCATTTCACCTCTGACGCAGCAGGAACATGCGGCGGAGAAGTGACAATATGCACATGGAGAGATATACGCTGACTAAAAACCACTTAGCACCTGGAGTGATGGAGTAGACACTATTAACCACAAAATGTGTTATGTAGGCAAAAACAGTGGCAGTGATAGCCATGGAGAAGGAACAGCTTCCAACATAGAAATTATTGATAAAAAGGGTTCAACTGTTTCAGTTATTTGGAAGTGGTTTGGCTTTTTGAAGTCCGACAAAGAGCAGAGATGTTCGGTGCAAATTGTGCCGTAGACAGGTGGCTGCCAAGTCACCATCTGAAGAAAAATCACTCTTTGGCACATGCAGAAAGTTTGAGTTTGCGCCACGGATTGATAAACTCCCCTCAAGAATCAGCCAATCTAGGGATGTTCGTCCAAGCAGTCAACACTGACAGCGTTTATGCCCTACGAGCAAACATCTAAAAGACACAAGGACATCGCAAAATCTCTTATGCATTGCATTGCCAAGGACATGCGACCAATTAGCGCAGTCGAAAAGGAAGGTTTCAAGAGGCTTATCAATTTAATGGACACCAGGTACGTGCCCCCTGGCCGCAAACATTTCTCTCACACAGCACTGCCTAAACTCAACGTGTAAACTGAGTGTAGAGAAAATGTTGAGGAACAGCTCAAGACCGATTTGATGTATTTAGCTACTACTACCGATCTGTGGTCTAGTCGCACGTCAGAGCCTTATAATAGCCTCGCTATCCACTATATTGACAAAGACTGGAATCTTCCAAATAAATACCTTCAAACATCATACATTCCCGACGACCACACGGGTGAAGCAATAGCAGAGTGGCTCATTGACGGGGCTCATATAGCAGAGGGGACTCAGTCAAGACAGACAGGTCTGCATTACAACGGATAGTGGTGCGAATGTGGTGAAGGCCGCTCAGATCAACAAATGGACCCGACTGCAATGTTTTGAACATCGTCTGCACTTGGCCATTCCTAAGTAACCTTGTCAATTGTGTATATTGACATGATTGGTTAGATGAAACTAAATGTGCATTTTTTTTCATCAACTGATTAAGTTAAATAAAGGGATTATTGTGATTTAACATTTGATTTCTCTTAGTGGGTAGAGACAAATGGGTGGATTGAGCAATTGGAGTGTGTAGGAAAGTGGTAGGTGCCTTTTCCTATTCATGGAAAAAGAAGACAGTTGCTCAAAAAGAACACGACTTACCCCAGCACAAGTTGGTGACAGAGTTGCCTACCGGGTGGGGACACGTCAAAAGGTGGTGCAAAGAGTACTGGAGCAGGAGAAAGACATTTCACAGGTCATGTCCAGTGACCAGAACACCCGAACCTTAACTTCCACCTATATAGATGTTCTGGAGTCCATCAACCAGGCATTGACCCCGCTCTGTCTGGGGAGTCTTATGTCAGTGTATCTTACCTGGAGCCAGTACTACACCTGTTCAATACAGAGGTCATGAAACCTGATGATGGTGAAACAGAGCTCACCCAAACCATCAAAACGATAGTTATGGACTATCTGAATGAGAAATATGATGACCTAGCCACAGATGACCTCCTGGACATGGCCTCGTTGTTCGACCCTCACATTACATCAAACAGGAGAAGGTGGGCCACATAAAATCAAGAGCTGTCTCAGAGATGGTCAATGAGGGACATGAAAACCCAAGCCCAGCACAGGGAGACGTTGCTGCTGCTTCAACACAACTGCCAGCTAAAAAGAGTCACTAGGCAGTTTTTTCAAAAAGCCATGCTCCACCACCACAGGTTTTTACTGAAATCCAGCTGGTGGAAAAGGAACTCAACTGCTACCTTCAGTCTCCTAATGCTGACAGTGAAACCAATCCACTGGACAGGTGGAAGATCCACCCAAAAAACCTTCCCAAAGTCAGGCACCTGGCAAAGCGCTACCTGTGCGTTCCTGCGACCAGCTCCCCCTCAGAGCGTGTTTTTAGCACCGGTGGAAACGGTGACCTGCCATAAGGCAGCTTTAAAGCCAGAGACCGTAGACAGACCTGTCCTTCTTGCTTGTAACTTGTAAGACAACAACTACCCCAACTTCAACTGTGATGTGCCGTTAGGATAACAGTTATAATGCATATTGACTTGCAGTATTTTTTTCTTAAGTCTTGTAAGGGTTTACAGCTTCAAAAAAAGTGGAGTTAAAATGTTATTTGTGAGTTCTACTTCTGACAATAAATAAGAAACATTAAAGCCTTTGGTTTGTTCAGGCATTCTTGAGTCTGAAGCAGATATGAACCTTTTTTAAACATTACTTGATTATTGTGATAATTATTGTTATCGAATTAAAAAATATATATATCGTGATAATTTATTTTCCATATCGTCCAGTCCTACGTTGCAGCCTTATTCTATAATGTATTAAATAAAAAATATTCCTCATCAATCTACACACAATACCCCATAATGACTAAGTGGGAAAAAAAGGACTTTTTTTTACAAATGTATGTGCTGCAGAGGGACAAGAGAGACATGTGAAAATGACATCAAAATAAAAGTGCTATAAACAAGTTGGCTGAAAACTTATGAATGAAAAAAACTGTAGTTTTTGTGCAGGTACAGCCAACTAGCGCAAAAACATTGTCAGGGACTGGGAGATTAATCAGGATTAAGGGAAAGATAAACAGAGCAAAGTAATTGTTTTATTTATTTTTTTACAATTACATAAGTCCTCCATTGCTTTGGAATGACACGTCCGGTTTTGTCTGGAAATACTCGGGAGAAAAGGGATTTTTTTCTCAAGATGGAACACTTTGTAAAATGTCAGGAGAATATTCAACTCTAAGTGTGCATGCTTACACATACAAGAACACACACACAATATGGTGACTGTGGCCACATTAGATCCCCATAAATGGGTAAAAATATTTAAGAAAAGCCAGGGAGAAGAGTGGGTAAAGGCAGCCAGCCATCTTATCAACGTTCCAGGCCAGCGAGTCAGAATAGTGTCTGAAACCGTTCCATATTTGGCAGAGCCTAAGACTGCATGTGGAATTGTGTGCAAGCAAGAGGCTGTTGCATTGGACACAAGCATTGTGTGTTTTTGATTGGGACGGGATGGTCAGGTTTGTTTTGTAGCGACAGACCAAACATTGAGCATCTGCCAGTTTTGTTTGGTAGATGCTAATTTAAATAGAGAAAAATAGAAGTGCATTTAGCTGCCCTGTTATGGACCAACTGAAGGTGATTTTGTGTATGTCAAATTAGACATGATTGGGAGTTTGTTTACGTCAGTCACAATTGCGATTGGTTTGGTACACATACAATCTCACTACACACAGACATGAAAGATGACAGTCAATAATAAAGTAGTAAAAAATACATGGAATTATTGTATTTGGATTGTTTTTGCTATCATTAATATCACTAATTTCTGCAAAAAGTCATTGCATTGAATGTGTGTTACCACATGTAACGACATAGGCACTTACAATCACTTAAGAACTCAGGTCACCATGCCACTACCACACAGGTGGGCTGGGGTTACAGTACAGTGTTTTGGTGACACCTTGTTTTGTGCCACCACAGAGGTGCTTCTGGACCCGTGTCTGATGTGGTGCCCGTCGTCGTCGTGCCAGGCAGTGTGCCAGCTGAAGGAGACTGAGGTGGCACTGCCCCAGCTGGTGCAGTGTGCAGTGTGCACCCTGGAGTTCTGCTCTGCCTGCAAGGCTAACTGGCACCCCGGGCAGGCCTGCCCACCACCGGAGAACAACCTGCCCATCACCGCCTTCCTACCTGGAGAGACCAGGTATGGAACTAGACGGCCTCCTCTAGCCTTGGCGGTATACCAGGGTATTTGGAAGAAGCCACTGGAAGCTTTTACAATTGTCAATACCGTTTGAACTATTTCTTTTTAAGTTTTTTTAAATAAATGGGAATGTTTGCTGCTTTTTGAGTAAATACATGATGTCAACTTGTGCAATATGTTCGGAGATAAAGAACATCTCGTTCTTCATTTCACCTGTCACATTGTAATGAAGTTTATGGTAGACCCCAGTCACGTGGCGCCTGTTTACAAGCACACAACGACGGTAGACCAGAGCCTTGTGAGTCATTAATTGTTGTGCGGCATGCACCAGGTGATCTAGTTAAGGTATGGAATTCACAACTAAATGTTTGCCAGCTAGAAATCTGAACTATTTTAAGTTAACTGTCTAAAATGTGATAAATGCTCTGCAGCTGTGCGTTTGGTTTGCTAATTTAGTAGGTAGTTAGCTATCTAGCTAACGTTAATTAAGTGGTTAGCTTCTTCCAAAATTAAGCATTCGCTTGGTAACCGCAGAGAATCCCCTCCTTGGTCATTATATAATTGTTTTGTGCGTGCTAAAAACTTTAGTATAATTTGTTTGTTACTTGTTTAGGTCAGAAACTGCACAAAGTGTTTGCAATGTGTTTGTTAGCATGTAGTTAACCTTCTCTATGGAATTTGACATGTGCTTGTTAGCATTGCTAACCTTTTGGATTACAGAGTATCAAATCAAATCAAATTTATTTATATAGCCCTTCGTACATCAGCTGATATCTCAAAGTGCTGTACAGAAACCCAGCCTAAAACACCAAACAGCAAGCAATGCAGGTGTAGAAGCACGGTGGCTAGGAAAACTCCCTAGAAAGGCCAAAACCTAGGAAGAAACCTAGAGAGGAACCAGGCTATGTGGGGTGGCCAGTCCTCTTCTGGCTGTGCCGGGTGGAGATTATAACAGAACATGGCCAAGATGTTCAAATGTTCATAAATGACCAGCATGGTCGAATAATAAGGCAGAACAGTTGAACTGGAGCAGCAGCACAGTCAGGTGGAAGTTGAAACTGGAGCAGCAGCATGGCCAGGTGGACTGGGGACAGCAAGGAGTCATCATGTCAGGTAGTCCTGGGGCATGGTCCTAGGGCTCAGGTCAGTTGAAACTGGAACAGCAGCATGGCCAGGTGGACTGGGGACAGCAAGGAGTCATCATGTCAGGTAGTCCTGGAGCTCAGGTCCTAGGGCTCAGGTCCTCCGAGAGAGAGAAAGAAAGAGAGAAGGAGAGAATTAGAGAACGCACACTTAGATTCACACAGGACACCGAATAGGACAGGAGAAGTACTCCAGATATAACAAACTGACCCCAGCCCCCGACACATAAACTACTGCAGCATAAATACTGGAGGCTGAGACAGGAGGGGTCAGGAGACACTGTGGCCCCATCCGAGGTCACCCCCGGACAGGGCCAAACAGGAAGGATATAACCCCACCCACTTTGCCAAAGCACAGCCCCCACACCACTAGAGGGATATCTTCAACCACCAACTTACCATCCTGAGACAAGGCTGAGTATAGCCCACAAAGATCTCCGCCACGGCACAACCCAAGGGGGGGGCGCCAACCCAGACAGGATGACCACAACAGTGAATCAACCCACTCAGGTGACGCACCCCCTCCAGGGACGGCATGAGAGAGCCCCAGCAAGCCAGTGACCCAGCCCCTGTAATAGGGTTAGAGGCAGAGAATCCCAGTGGAAAGAGGGGAACCGGCCAGGCAGAGACAGCAAGGGCGGTTCGTTGCTCCAGAGCCTTTCCGTTCACCTTCCCACTCCTGGGCCAGACTACACTCAATCATATGACCCACTGAAGAGATGAGTCTTCAGTAAAGACTTAAAGGTTGAGACCGAGTTTGCGTCTCTGACATGGGTAGGCAGACCGTTCCATAAAAATGGAGCTCTATAGGAGAAAGCCCTGCCTCCAGCTGTTTGCTTAGAAATTCTAGGGACAATTAGGAGGCCTGCGTCTTGTGACCGTAGCGTACGTGTAGGTATGTACGGCAGGACCAAATCAGAGAGATAGGTAGGAGCAAGCCCATGTAATGCTTTGTAGGTTAGCAGTAAAACCTTGAAATCAGCCCTTGCTTTGACAGGAAGCCAGTGTAGAGAGGCTAGCACTGGAGTAATATGATCAAATTTTTTGGTTCTAGTCAGGATTCTAGCAGCCGTATTTAGCACTAACTGAAGTTTATTTAGTGCTTTATCCGGGTAGCCGGAAAATAGAGCATTGCAGTAGTCTAACCTAGAAGTGACAAAAGCATGGATTAATTTTTCTGCATCATTTTTGGACAGAAAGTTTCTGATTTTTGCAATGTTACGTAGATGGAAAAAGATGTCCTTGAAATGGTCTTGATATGTTCTTCAAAAGAGAGATCAGGGTCCAGAGTAACGCCGAGGTCCTTCACAGTTTTATTTGAGACGACTGTACAACCATTAAGATTAATTGTCAGATTCAACAGAATATCTCTTTGTTTCTTGGGACCTAGAACAAGCATCTCTGTTTTGTCCGAGTTTAATAGTAGAAAGTTTGCAGCCATCCACTTCCTTATGTCTGAAACACATGCTTCTAGCGAGGGCAATTTTGGGGCTTCACCATGTTTCATTGAAATGTACAGCTGTGTGTCATCCGCATAGCAGTGAAAGTTTACATTATGTTTTCGAATAACATCCCCAAGAGGTAAAATATATAGTGAGAACAATAGTGGTCCTAAACGGAACCTTGAGGAACACCGAAATTTACAGTTGATTTGTCAGAGGACAAACCATTCACAGAGACAAACTGATATCTTTCCGACAGATAAGATCTAAACCAGGCCAGAACTTGTCCGTGTAGACCAATTTGGGTTTCCAATCTCTCCAAAAGAATGTGGTGATCGATGGTATCAAAAGCGGCACTAAGGTCTAGGAGCACGAGGACAGATGCAGAGCCTCGGTCCGATGCCATTAAATGTCATTTACCACCTTCACAAGTGCCGTCTCAGTGCTATGATGGGGTCTAAAACCAGACTGAAGCATTTCATATACATTGTTTGTCTTCAGGAAGGCAGTGAGTTGCTGAGCAACAGCCTTCTCTAAAATCTTTGAGAGGAATGGAAGATTCGATATAGGCCGATAGTTTTTTATATTTTCTGGGTCAAGGTTTGGCTTTTTCAAGAGAGGCTTTATTACTGCCACTTTTAGTGAGTTTGGTACACATCCAGTGGATAGAGAGCCGTTTATTATGTTCAACATAGGAGGGCCAAGCACAGGAAGCAGCTCTTTCAGTAGTTTAGTTGGAATAGGGTCCAGTATGCAGCTTGAAGGTTTAGAGGCCATGATTATTTTCATCATTGTGTCAAGAGATATAGTACTAAAACACTTGAGCGTCTCTCTTGATCCTAGGTCCTGGCAGAGTTGTGCAGACTCAGGACAACTGAGGTTTGGAGGAATACGCAGGTTTAAAGAAGAGTCCGTAATTTGCTTTCTAATAATCATAATCTTTTCCTCAAAGAAGTTCATGAATTTATCACTGCTAAAGTGAAAGTCATCCTTTCTTGGGGAATGCTGCTTTTTAGTTAGCTTTGCGACAGTATCAAAAAGGAATTTCGGATTGTTCTTATTTTCCTCAATTAAGTTAGAAAAATAGGATGATCGAGCAGCAGTAAGGGCTCTTCGGTACTGCACGGTACTGTCTTTCCAAGCTAGTTGGAAGACTTCCAGTTTGGTGTGAACCTTGTGAACCTTGGTGTGAACAAGTGAACCTTGTGTTCAGTGCCGGTATTACTGAATATCCCAGTATGGCACAAAGTCTGTATGAAGGTATGACCATCTAGATACCACCCAAGAGTCTTCTTTCCTTCATCTCAATCACTTCCTATCCTCCCGGACACATCCTTCCTACCCGTAAGAGACCAGGTATAGAGCTGGAGTTTTGTCCTCTTCCTCCTCCTCTTTTCACCATCTTTAAGATGCCCTCCAGCCATCTTAACTTTTTACTGTTGAAAAGCGATATCCCAAGTATAAATACATTAAAGTACATACACTAAAGGGTAAAAAAAAATCTGTTTTGAGCAAAAAGTTTACTGCAGACTTCAAGGTGTATAGGGCATTCAAGCCTGAGTTGGTCTGATGGCATGTCGTGATGTCATCAGCCTCGCCCTTGTTTGAGGGGCAATAGAGAACAAGAGAGGGAAGGCTTGTACCCCCCCTCAGCTCTGTCATGACTTAGCTGGACCGCCTTTTGTTAAGTAAATCGGATGTTAAATGAAGTGAAAAAGAGACTAGTGCCACTAACTCACTCTCCTTCACCTCAAACTAGTTGAATAGGGTTACACTCGTGACAACTGAATGACATTTCATCCCAAAAAGCAGCACATGGGGCCTTATTCAATCAACCTGCTTAACTGGCTTTCCCCAATAAATGACACTGTAAGCATTGTTTTGTTGAGAGCATAAACATAAGTTTGTTCTTATTATGGAAACCCTGGTGCAGTGATCCACGTACATACATGCATTGTATTTAGCCGTCATTGTTTCCTTCTCATGTTGATGATCTGTCCTCTACCTAGGACACAGCCTCTGTCCTCTCTACTGAAGACACTGTGAGGAGACAACCTCTGGTCCCTGTATCTCATGTTGATGATCTGTCCTCTACCTAGGACACAGCCTCTGTCCTCTCTACTGAAGACACTGTGAGGACACAACCTCTGGTCCCTGTGGGAACCTGTATTTACAATCCAGCCAGCTCTGTTTCTGGATACCAGCCTAGCTACTGCTGTAGATGGTTCCAGGAAGCCTGCTGCTCTCATGCGTAACACTATGGCATGAATCATGTAGTAGTCTCTAGTCATCTAGTACATTTTTGTGGATATTTAATATGACCGAGTGTATTGGCTGGAGCAGATTGCCTGACGGTAGTGCCGGGACCCATGGGGTCAGTTAAGGCTAACCGTGGTTGACTAAAGTCACCTGGTGAAATTTATGATCGTAACTCATAGCCAATTTGGATGAGTTGTCTACTTAAAATTATAGAATATGGTGGCCCAGTATTAAAGCCATCTGAAAGAAGAGTGAAGGGGAGAGTTGTTGAGTTGTCCTCAGATGTCACGAAAGGCCCCAGTGTTAAAGGGACTGTTCAGGATTTTACAACTTAAGTAGTCTGTGGGCCAGGAGAAACTGATCCATGGTTCGGTTTTCTCTTAAAAGCCACAACAAACTTTCGCCATGGCCAAATCAATTCTCATCAACTCCACATTTAGTTGCTACTTAAACATCATTTCCCCATACAATAAAAAATAACAAACATTCCACATCACTTCTATTGATTGTTAGCTAGTGGTGGCTATAGTTAGTTCATGTTTTTATTTTATTCTTAGGGGTGGATCAGCTTAATATTGTGGGAAGATTGTTGCTTCCATCAATGTAATTGTCTGCATCATCTCCAATCCCCCATATATTTTGGGGGGTAAATATATCCATATACAGCCGTGGCCAAAAGTTGAATGACACAAATATTAATTTTCAGTCTGCTGCCTCAGTTTGTATGAAGGCAATTTGCATATACTCCAGAATGTTATGAAGAGTGATCAGGTGAATTGCAATTAATTGCTAAGTCCCTCTTTGCCATGCAAATGAACTGGATCCCCAAAAAAACATTTCCACTGCATTTCAGCCCTGCCACAAAAGGACCAGCTGACGACATGTCAGTATTAACGAGAGAATCACAGGTGTGAGTGTTGACGAGGACAAGGCTAGAGATCACTCTGTCATGCTGATTGAGTTCGAATAACAGACTGGAAGCTTCAAAAGGAGGGCGGTGCTTGGAATCATTGTTCTTCCTCTGTCAATCATGGTTACCTGCAAGGAAACAAGTGCCATCATCATTGCTTTGCACAAAAAGGGCTTCACAGGCAAGGATATTGCTGCCAGTAAGATTGCACCTACATCAAACATTTATCGGATCATCAAGAACTTCAAGTAGAGCGGTTCAATTGTTGTGAAGAAGGCTTCAGGGCACCCAAGAAAGTCCAGCAAGCACCAGGACCGTCTCCTAAAGTTGATTCCGCTGCGGTATGGGGGCACCACCAGTACAGAGCTTGCTCAGGAATGGCAGGGGGCAGGTGTGAGTGCATTTGCACGCACAGTGAGGAGAAGACTTTTGGAGGATGGACTGCTGCCAAGAAGGGCAGCAAAGAAGCCACTTCTCTCCAGGAAAAACATCAGGGACAGACTGATATTCTGCAAAAGGTACAGGGATTGGATTGCTGAGAACTGGGGTAAAGTCATTTTCTCTGAATCCCCTTTCCGATTGTTTGGGGCAACCCGGAAAAAAGCTTGTCCGTAGAAGACAAGGTGAGAGCTACCATCAGTTCTGTGTCATGCCAACAGTAAAGCATCCTGAGACCATTCATGTGTGGGGTTGCTTCTCAGCCAAGGGAGTGGGCTTACTCACAATTTTGCCAAAGAACACAGCCATGAATAAAGAATGGTACAAACACATCCTCTGAGAGCAACTTCTCCCAACCATCCAGGAACAGTTTGGTGAAGAACAATGTCTTTTCCAGCATGATGGAGCACATTGCCATAAGGCAAAAGTGATAACTAAGTGGCTCGGGAACAAAACATTGATATTTTGGGTCCATGGCCAGGAAACTCCCCAGACCTTAATCCCATTGAGAACTTGTGATCAATCCTGAAGAGGTGGGTGGACAAACAAAAACCCACCAATTCGGACAAATTCCAAGAGTTGATTATGCAAGAATGGGCTGCCATCAGTCAGGATGTGGCAAAGAAGTTAATTGACAGCATGCCAGGGCGGATTGCAGAGGTCTTGAAAAAGAAGTGTCAACACTGCAAATATTGACTCTTTGCACCAACTTCATGTAATTGTCAATAAAATCCTTTGACACTTATGAAATGCTTGTAATTATACTTCAGTATTCCATAGTAACATCTGACAAAAATATCTAAAAACACTGAAGCAGCAAACTTTGTGGAAATTAATATTTGTCATTCTCAAAACTTTTGGCCACGACTGTGCATACATAAACATACATACACATACCTATATAGCCATACATACATACATACATACATACTTTTTTTTAGAATATACCTTT
Organism: Oncorhynchus tshawytscha; assembly: GCF_018296145.1. Taxonomy (NCBI): domain Eukaryota; kingdom Metazoa; phylum Chordata; class Actinopteri; order Salmoniformes; family Salmonidae; genus Oncorhynchus; species Oncorhynchus tshawytscha. Next base: position 43,060,486 of record NC_056439.1, on the reverse strand, counting down.
ATTATTCCCCGCAAATCCTACCACCCTTCCCCCAATTGGAGTAAACTAATAAACAATAACACTTAGGCTTCTACCTTCAGTTTATACATATTATACACATTTTACAGACACAATCTATTTTACAATAGTTATTTTTTGTTTATTTTTTTGTCCTTCCTCTTTCTGATGTCCATCCAGTTGATTTCTATTTGTAACTGCTATTTCACAACATTTCTGAACCTATGTACATTTTACAGACCTCGTATGTTTTACATCTTGTTATTAGTCCCAACCTTCAGCTCCATTCAACCCCTCCTATCTCTTAACACCATCCATTTTGGATTTCAATTTGACATATTTTTTTTAATGTGATGTTTCACAAAAGCACAACCTTTCTATTCTCATAGCTTCTACAGATTGTAAATTAACATTTTTGCTAAAATAATTATTATAATATTTATTGATTGACTATAGCTTTTCAAATCACCCTTGTATTGCTATCTGCAGCGTTAGTTCTAGGCGAATTTTGCCATGCTTCAGCCATTCCTGGAACGGGGAGGCAGGGTAGCCTAGTGGTTAGAGCGTTGGACTAGTAACTGGAAGGTTGCAAGTTCAAACCCCCGAACTGACAAGGTACAAATCTGTCGTTCTGCCCCTGAACAGGCAGTTAACCCACTGTTCCTAGGCCGTCATTGAAAATAAGAATTTGTTCTTAACTGACTTGCCTAGTAAAATAAAGGATAAAATAAAAATTGGTTGTAATTTAAATAGACAAATTTGACGTTTAAAATCCGGCGTTTTGTGTGTCAATTCATTAACCATGTGCCATGGAATGGGTACATCGAAAATCTCTTCCCAACTATTTTGCAATTTATACAGCTGTCAGTTTTTTGGTCCTTAAATGAAATTGGTATGTTTTATTTGCCACACTTCTCTATAACCATTTGTTAGCTAGTCAGCTAATGGTTGTATTGTTTGTATTGTCTGTTTAAGGAAAACCATGGATTACAGTTTCCCATGGACTAACTTCAGGATGAGGAACCAACTAACATCCAGTTGTAAAATCCTGAACAATTCATCTTTTAACGCGGCAATCAGCTGTTGAATAATACCAAATCGTACTCCCCGCCTCTGTTTGGGTAAAAAGCTGAGGAATGGGGCTGGAGACCTGTAGCCACTCATATTCATAGACAGAGCTATGGATGCAAGGATTGACCATCCATGATTTCAAAATGGAAGTTTTAACAACGTTTTGAGGCTTTACATTGTTAAACAGGCATATTTTGGTTTCTCATGGGGTACTAATTTCATGAGGCATTTATAATTCATATTACTCAAGGGGTACATATAATTAATTTCTACGTCCCAAAATGGACGTAGGAGCTACAGATTGCCCCTTTTCTCTGCAGCCTCCTCTCTCCCCACTGTCAAGACTTCAATTATGGCTTGTATGGCTCTTACTGTGATGCTTCAGTTGTCTCAACAGTGAGCTCTGGAGTACATTCTTCCTTCTCTCTCTCCTTGAAGAGTGGGGAGGGGAAATTAGTCTCCTTATTTGAATGGCCTCCTTATTTGAATGGCCTCCTCTTACACTATTAGCCCGTTCTGCAACCAGCTGACATATGAAGGCATTATCACAAAGGGCAAATGTTATCCTCAGTGGACCGATCCCATTTTGCACGGAGCTTTCTGCCTTTCACTGATATTTGTTTTAGTTTCTCTCTGTTGCCATTGCCCATATGAAACAGACACTCTCCTCAAACCTCACAGCAGATCCATGTATTTTACCTTCTGATCTTGCACCTGTATTACATTACATTAAGGCCTCCATCACTTTCCTTCCAAAGTAGATGCTAGAATCAAAAGCCCTTTTTTGTTACAAAATGGCTGTCAGGGTATCAAATTAAGGAGGAAGTAAGTAAGTAGCACACACTGAACGTTGCTCTCTCACTGTCTCCTCAGCTCCTTTTACAAGAGTGACGACGATGACGGTCCCATCAAGCGCTGTCCCAAGTGTAAGGTGTACATCGAGAGAGACGAGGGCTGTGCCCAGATGATGTGCAAGAACTGCAAACATGCCTTCTGCTGGTACTGCCTGGAGTCACTGGACGTGAGTAAAGAACCCTGTCTCTCACTCACTCACTCACTCACTCACTCACTCACTCACTCACTCACTCACTCACTCATACACACACGCCTTTCTGCTGGTACTTTCTAGAGTTCCTGGACTTGAGAAGAACGTTGTCTCAATGTTTGCCTGAAACACATCTGCGCGCATGCTGCTACAACATGCTGATGTTCCAATAGAATAATACACGCGTATCTTTGCCAAGGATTTTAAATTCGCTGTACAGAGAATGTTGCACCTGACTGCAATACAGCAGTCTGAAATCTGCATAGAATTCACTCCGTCTGGTGTTAGCAGTGATTCAATGTGTTACATGGGGAGTAATAGCACTACAGGAGGAGTGATAAGGCTGCAGACCAATGTCTTTCCAAATCCATGACGTTTGATACAAGGCAATGGAACTGAAACAACAGTTCTTAGTACTGCCTCTGAGTACTAATGATAGATCATTATTCTCTCTCTCTGTCTGCATGTTTTGTGTGTGTGTGTGTGTGTGTGAGACAGGATGACTTCCTCCTGATCCACTTTGACAAAGGACCCTGTCGAAACAAACTAGGCCACTCCAGGTCGTCTGTCATCTGGCACAGAACACAGGTGAGTTACAGTATGTTAGCACACTCACTGTTCTCCTTCATAGCGTTCTGTCTCTCGCTCTCTTTCACACACTGGACTTCACGTGTTCAACATGAATACACATGGACGGTGCTATGTAAAAACACTGGTTGGTAGGAGAGCACAGGTTGGTTCATGTACTCTAGATGTTGGCGAGAACACGTCTGACATTGCTGTCTTCTAGGTCATTTCCTTTGTATGCGTACATTTACTAGTCAATGGGTAATAGTAAAGCTTTTAGTTTGGCACAAATGTGACCGGCTGCTCAATATCTTGCGTTACAACATGCATAACCATGTTGTAACCGACTGGCGCAGTGATCTAAGGCACTGCATCTCAGTGCTTGAGGCGTCACCTGGTTCGAATCCAGTCTATCAGAACCCGCCGTGATCGGGTGTCCCATAGGGCGGTGCACAATTGGCCGAGGGTCGTCCGGGTTTGACCGGTGTAGGCCATCATTGTAAATAAGAATTTGTTCTTAACTGACCTGCCTAGTTAAATAAAGGTTCAAACATAACACTTGCCATACATTGGGAAATCAAATGAAAGTCCATGCGTCCTTTAGAATTGTTATTTTAATATTCATTTAATGCAACAACAAAACAATTTCATCTTACATCACCAAGTCATTTTTCAGCTATAAGTACAGTAACTTCAAACACACATCTATTCATAGACGAGCATGTTTCCTGTGTTTTAATAGTGTTGTGACTGCTAGCTTACACACTGACATCTGTTGCCCAGTGGGACAGGCTGAGTCATTTGAACATGGTTACAGCTCGTGTACTGCACCTCCTGTACCCAGCCCGTACAACCCCACTGCTTCCTACGCAGCCCGTACAACCTCACTGCTTCCTACGCAGCCCGTACAACCTCACTGCTTCCTACGCAGCCCGTACAACCTCACTGCTTCCTACGCAGCCCGTACAACCTCACTGCTTCCTACGCAGCCCGTACAACCTCACTGCTTCCTACGCAGCCCGTACAACCTCACTGCTTCCTACGCAGCCCGTACAACCCCACTGCTTCCTACGCAGCCCGTACAACCCACTGCTTCCTACGCAGCCCGTACAACCCCACTGCTTCCTACGCAGCCCGTACAACCTCACTGCTTCCTACGCAGCCCGTACAACCTCACTGCTTCCTACGCAGCCCGTACAACCCCACTGCTTCCTACGCAGCCCGTACAACCCCACTGCTTCCTACGCAGCCCGTACAACCTCACTGCTTCCTACGCAGCCCGTACAACCCCACTGCTTCCTACGCAGCCCGTACAACCCCACTGCTTCCTACGCAGCCCGTACAACCTCACTGCTTCCTACGCAGCCCGTACAACCTCACTGCTTCCTACGCAGCCCGTACAACCCCACTGCTTCCTACGCAGCCCGTACAACCTCACTGCTTCCTACGCAGCCCGTACAACCTCACTGCTTCCTACGCAGCCCGTACAACCTCACTGCTTCCTACGCAGCCCGTACAACCTCACTGCTTCCTACGCAGCCCGTACAACCTCACTGCTTCCTACGCAGCCCGTACAACCTCACTGCTTCCTACGCAGCCCGTACAACCTCACTGCTTCCAAGGACCTTGTCGCTCTCTCGAACTCCTCATGAATACCTAACACATGGCCCTTACTCACAAAAGGGGTGCTGATCTTGGGATCTAAAAGGCAAAAATGATCATATATCAGCACTTTTTATGAATGAAGGCCCTGATCTGATAGGGCAAATCCTGCCTTGATGAAAGCTCAGCCTCTGTCTATCTTCAGATCAGTTATTGGATTGTGTCCACTAGGGATGCCATAAGAGGAATGAAGGTCACCTCTCCAGGCTTACTGTTCTCAGACCAGACATGGTATATTCTATACGTATAGCATTGTCAGGGTTTGTTCATATGGGCACACAGGATATCATGTTAATACAGGTATACCGGCACAACTAAAGGTTGTGGTGCTCGTCTGGGGAATTCATGTAAATATTAATACCTCCACGAGAGGAACTGAAACACCCAAGAGTGGATCTCAACTATGATATTTATCCATGCTTGGTGGTCTTTAATTAAAATGTTTATTATGTTTATTATATTATGTTAAATCATCTAGCTGACTGTCAAAATGGTCCGTTTGCAGTTATTTTTAGATAACTATATCTCACTCTCTGCCGTCTTGTCCTTCACAGACCTACCCTGAGGTGATCCCCAAAATTACTCTTGCTCTGAAACTGGCAGAATTGCATTATGTTATTCTAAGGAGGTCTTCCCTGTAAATGCATGCTTTGTATGCCATTTTGTTGCTGAGGAGATGTTGGGCTGGAATCAGATGCCACCATGTGGTGGGGTAGGTGACTTGCACAACAAAGATTGAAAATAAAAGGGATGCCCAGCACTCACACAGGGGTTTATGTTCAATAAGGCCAAACGAGAAAATGGTTTGAGAAGAAAAGTGGAAATGGCTTGGAGTCTAATTATCATGTTAAGGGATTCCGCAGATGCTAGTCCTCTTCAAAGTGGTTTCTCTATAGTGTGGCATGTGTTGTCCTTTTGATATGTTTGCTATGTATCTAAACAAACAGTGTCTTATCTGCTGGTGCTTCGGTCTTGTTGCAGTCTCTCACCCTCTTACTTTCACTCCTCCCTCCTCTACTTTCCCTCTCTCCCTCTCTCTCCCTTTCTCCTCTCTACTTTCTCTCCCTCCTCTCTACTTTCTCTCCTCTCCTCTCCTCCCTTCTCTCTACTTTCTCTCCCCTCCCCCTCTCTCTCTCTCTCCCTCCTCTCCCTTTCTCTCCTCTCTACTTTCTCTCCCTCCCTCCTCTCACTTTCTCTCCCCCTCCCTTTCTTTCTCCTCCCTCTCTCCCCTCTCTCCCTCCTCTCTACTTTCTCTCCCCCTCTCTCTCCCTCCTCTCTACTTTCTCTCCCCCTCTCTCTCCCCCCTCTCTACTTTCTCTCCCCTCTCTCTCCCTCCTCTCTACTTCTACTCTCCCCTCTCTCCCTCCTCTCTACTTTCTCTCCCTCCTCTCTACTTTCTCTCCTCCTCTCCCTTTCTCTCTCCTCTCTCCCCTCTCTCCCTCCCCCTCTCCTTCTCTCCCTCTCCTCTACCTCTCCCCCTCTACTTTCTCTCCCTCCTCTCTCCCTCCTCTCTACTTTCTCTCCCCTCTCTCTCTCTCTCTCTCTACTTTCTCTCCCTCCTCTCTACTTTCTCTCCCTCTCTCTCTCTCTCTCTCTACTTTCTCTCCCCTCTCTCTACTTTCTCTCCCCCTCTCTACTTTCTCTCCCCCTCTCTCTCTTTCTCTCTCTCCTCTCTCTCTACTCTCTCCCTCTCTCTCTACTTTCTCTCCCTCTCTCTCTACTTTCTCTCTCCCTCTCTCTCTACTTTCTCTCCCTCTCTCTCTACTTTCTCTCTCCCTCTCTCTACTCTCTCTTTCTCCCTCCCTCTCTCTCTCCTCTCTCTCTACTTTCTCTCCCTCTCTCTCTACTTTCTCTCCCTCTCTCTCTACTTTCTCTCCCTCTCTCTCTACTTTCTCTCCCTCTCTCTCTACTTTCTCTCCCTCTCTCTCTACTTTCTCTCCCTCTCTCTCTACTTTCTCTCTACTTTCTCTTGCTCTCCATTCTTGCTCTCCATTCTTGCTCTCACTCTCTCCAGGTGGTGGGGATCTTCGCTGGCTTTGGCCTGCTCCTGCTGGTGGCCTCTCCCTTCCTCCTCCTGGCCACACCATTCATCCTCTGCTGCAAGTGCAAGTGCAGCAAAGGAGATGATGACCCCTTTCCCACCTAAACCCCTTTCCCACCAACACAGGCGGGTGAAGAGTCCGCCCCCCCCTCCCCCGCCATGGACCATTTTTTTCCTTTTTTTCCCCCCTATTGCCTCCCTCCAACCTTGGAGTGCTGCTTTATTTAATGGGACTTGGGCCTAGCCACTTCCCAATCCATCACTCCACAGTGTCATGGTGGGAGTGGAGAAGGAGGAGTTGACCCCATGCCCACTGGCCTGGTAGACAAGGTCACAGGTCAGACTTTGAGGAGGACAATGATGCCCCTCTGTGTGGATTTGGGGGCTTGTGTAAGTATACTGTAGCAGGGCCACTCTGAGGCATCGGCTGTGCTTCAGGCAGTACAAGACAAGAGGAGGGTGTTTTATCAAGATGAAGGATAAACACATTAGGATGTCTTGGTCAGGGTTGGGCTCAATTCTAATTGAAGTCAGTCCATTTAGGAATTAAACAAAAATTAAATAATTGATCAAATTGCATTTATTTAAAATTACTTCTCAATAAACTTAACTGTAAACTTTTTATTTCAAAACATTTTACATTTCAGAATTTAAATTTCAAATCACTTCCATGAATTGACTGCCTTCAATTTGTGTTGAGCCTCCCTGTTCTAGATCCTCTCCTCGGGACATTTTCATGCAGGAACAGCTTGAATCGGAGGACCTTTCACTTGAACTCACTTTAATCAAGTTTTGTTCATTTGTCAAACACAAAGGTCCCTCCCCCCACTCTCTGTGTAGCTGTCAACATACAGGAAGTAGCACTGGAGTTACGTGATGACCCACGTTTTGTGTTCACTCTGTTTGCACATGAGACTCCCGTTTGTCACTTTAAGGACCGGGGCGGGAGTTGGGACGTTTTCTCTCTCACTCCCCTGTACAGCACGTTCTCTTGTTGATGTCAGTGTTTTTGTCATCTTTCGCTCTGTTCCAACTATCAGCAAGAAAGTATTAATTTTACAAACTGGATTTGAACTCTTATGTGTCTACAGGTATTTGTGATGGTGTCCCAAACTCACTCTCACGTCCCAATAAGATAATCATGGGCCTGTATTCACACAGTCTCAGAGTAGGACTGCTGATCTAGGAAAGACTAAACGAATCCTAGGTTAGCATTCTTACTCTGAAACACTTTGTGAATACAGGCCCTGAACCTAAGTGTCGTCATCCACACAGACGGAAACAAACCATTTGGAATCAACAGAAGCGACTTCTGTTGTCAAATGGAATACCTGAATATAGATGTCCTGCCGTTTTCATTCCGAGTTCCTCTGAACCCAGATCATCATATTGCTTAGCCAAATATAACAAATGGTTTGAAATCAATTGGAAAAGTAGCCAAAAAGCCACCTTTTAGTTTCCTGAAGAAAAAAAAACATGGCTTTTGTCCAGTTCCGTCCTTGTGAAAGCACACTTAAATAATGAATTTGTTTAATGCATCACAATCAGTCATTAAAACCTGTTTATTGTCAGGTAGAACATAAGAGATGAATTCATGTCTCTCTGATACAAAGATGTCTCTTCATATCCATATCACATTGATGTTGGTCATATATATCCAACTACTGTAATGAACAATAATCCTATACAAATGTTTTTTGTTGTGTGAACTAGTGGAAAACTTGCATATGTTAGTGGTATGGTTGTCAATGTTTTCATTGGGAGAAAGTCGAGAGCTCACTCTCTCTACATGCAGCTAACCTTTGCAGGGCTATTAAAATGTCAAGAACTTCACTAGACTGTTTTGGACACATCCGAAAGCTGCTCTACACATCACTGTATCTATGCAAGTTCGTGCGTTTCCAATCTTACTAGGTCTTGCTAATAGTGTGGTCATATCAAGTGGTCCAGTATGTTATACCAGATTCCCTGTGCCATCTCTTCATACGGTAGTGTTTTACAACAAGGGGGTTGACTTGCATCAGATGTAACATGGGTTTGATTTGACCTATCTGGGAAGCCATATATTAGTTAATCACCGTCATTTGTCCTCATGTTGTTCCATTAGACTGTGTGGTGAGGATGCATGTAGCTACACCGTTTCTCACTCAAACACATTTAAAAGGGCAATCTGCTGCATCCATTTTTTGACTTTTAAATTCATAATATATAGCCATTGATTCATGAAGAATATAACGGTCTCATGAGCTTAGTTCAACTGTAGAAACCAAACTATAAGCTTGTTTTACTCATTTGTAAACACTAATAATTCTATAGCCTCTAAATGGTTAACTATAGTTTTGATATTTAATGGATGGTCAGTCCTTGCATTCATAGCTGTTTTATGAATTTCTACATCTTCTGTTTACCAAAACAGTGGCAGGGTGCCCACTCTTTTTATTGCTTGAACTGAAGATTGAGCTTAAACTCAAGAGATGAGTCATTATCATTCCGTACATCAGTTAGCTACTTTGGAACACATACAGAATACTGAGAAGCTCTTCAGAAGTCCCTGATTTTTAATGTTGCTCTCCTCGTAGCATTCAAATAGGGGCTATGGCAGTTAATGGAACTATCATCAGCAATCACCTTACCTCATGGTAGCCATTCCTTTAAAAACAAAGATAATGTTAGCCTAAATGTTTGAATACCTCGCCTGTAGCCTCATTTTCTTCTAACCCTTAATGCATCAAAGCCCGTAATTCCCAAAAAATTCAGTTGATCTTATTGACCCTTTTCTGTCAGTAAGGAATATAAAGGTTTCAACTGAACATGTGGATCACTGAGCTGACCATGTCTTTGTATGACAATCGTGCCAAGAAGGTCTCTCGTGTGTGGCAATGGTGTAGAGTGAATAGTTTGAAGCGTCTAAGAATTTTTCAAATAAAATCTGCGATCTTGTTTCCGTATGGTGTGGATGTTAATGTTGGAGGTTGAGCCTTGGAATACTCTATGGTGTGACGTGTGCTATTGTTTTGGGTTTCAAGATGTAGTATGTTCATTAAATACTGTAGTTTTTCTGTAATTGTTGAGTTCTTTGAATGGGTTTGGAGATCAGAAGAAATGTAGACGCTATTTCCAGATTTCCTCAACTCGGATTCTTGGAAGGATGGTAATTGCAGGACTATAGGAAATGTAACACTCAACTTGTTTCCACTTCTCTTATCATCCATTTGGTATAGTTGGGATGTTCAGCTGAGAAGAAATGTTGAATATTTGTCCTCTGACTCAACTGATTTAGGTTGCTGGCTTTTCATATGGTTTCATAGTATCTACCAATCAAACGCCAAGGACTCATTCAGTCATTGGTGTCATCTGGTTTCATTCACCATTATGCAGTAAAGGGCCAAAAAGTGTACATTTAAACACCGTTCACCTTGAGGTGATGCCATGCATGTTGCACAATTATTTTCTAAGATTTGATACTTCTATTGCTTTGTCCACATTTCTACTGAGCTGTATGTAGGTTGTCCAAACAATTCCATTGCTCTTGTTTTTAAAATGCATGTTGTACTCTACCACTACTATGCATTTTAAGAACCCATACTATGCCTCTTCATTTTAGGGACTGAAACAAGTCCTTACATTTCTGTCATGACATACTCTATCCTGGCTTTTGAAGTTTGCCTTTTACACTTAAGACACTGTACGTAGGTTGCCTTTGTGTTATACTTGTTCTGTTGGCTTTGATGCAGTTAATCTTACATTTAATTACTTTAAACTATTTTCAACTTTTCAAAAGATGGAACCTTTTAAATTGGCATGTGTGGATGTCCTTCGATAAACCAACATTGTACTTCTCCCATGTATCTACAGTTTCACGAACACTGTGACATGGAATAAATGTGGTTGTTTTTTGTGACTCGTGTCTCCTTTGGACATAAATGTGTCAAGCTTATTCACATTGTCTGATTCACAGTATGGTCATCCAGAATCGTACTGCGCTGGTCCTTTTCAGCAACTATGGGGGATGTGTAAGCAGACCAGTACAACTTGACTTGGCCGTATGATGTGAATAAGGGAATACGTTGAGCACAACGTTGAAAGCGGTATTTTCAACTTCTTTTCAACCAAAAAGTTGTATTTTCAACGTCTTTTGCTCATAGGGAAGTTCTCACTAGTCCTCATCGGTCCCAGGAACATGACTGGTGTAAGTGCGCCCACTGGTGTTGAAAGATGGATGGTACGTTTGTCTTTGTCAAACACAATAGGATATTTTCATTCCAGTTGGCTCTCGGGTCATGTTAAATCTCACTGAAAAGAGATGTGCAAATGAATTTAACAACCTCTGTCAGTGTGTTGGTCTTATTTGAAGGGAGACCTATCCAGTAAACCTTGGCTTTTCCAGTGGTACACATGACTTATTGTATGGATCTTATGTTCCTTCTAGGAGAAACATAAAATAATACACATATGCATTGATACATTCAATCAAATCTATTTGTAGTGTTGCTGCTGACCTTCCCCTCTGCCAGTTCTTGGCTTTGCACTGTGACAGGTTCTCAGAATAAGCCAAGTGTACCTATATTCAGAATAGTCAACATTAATTTCCTGGCACCAGCTCATGAATAAAAGTTGTACCATTCATATCAATTAAGTATGTTTGTATGGTACCATTTGCAATGTTTTGGTCTCAAGGTATTGTATAGCTTTTGGGTTAAATGCATATAGAGTTGAATGTATGGAGGCTGTAAAAACTACAAGAAACTATAGAGTACAGTGACTTGCGAAAGTATTCACCCCTTTCTTCGAAGCAAAAACTGCTCCAGCTCCTTCAAGTTGGATGGGTTCCGTTGGTGTACAGCAATCTTTAAATCATACCACAGATTCTCAATTGGATTGAGGTCTGGGCTTTGACTAGGCCATTCCAAGACATTTAAATGTTTCCCCTTAAACCACTCAAGTGTTGCTTTAGCAGTATGCTTAGGGTCATTGTCCTGCTGGAAGGTGAACCGCCATCCCCAGTCTCAAATCTCTGGAAGAATGAACCTGGTTTCCCTCAAGAATGTCCCTGTATTTAGCGCCATCCATTTCTTCAATTCTGACCAGTTTCCCTGACAATAAAAAATCATCCCCACAGCATGATGCTGCCACCACCATGCTTCACTGTGGGAATGGTGTCTCAGGGTGATGAAGTGTTGGATTTGCACCATACATAACCTTTTCCTTGATGACCAAAAAGCAGAATTTTAGTCTCATCTGACCAGAGTACCTTCTTCCATTTGTTTGGGGAGTCTCCAACATGCCTTTTGGCGAACACCAAACGTGTTTGATTATTTTTTTTTCTGTCCTCTCGTCTGTAAAGCCCAGCTCTATGGAGTGTATGGCTTAAAGTGGTCATATGGACAGATACTCCAATCTCCGCTGTGCGTTATCAGCGTTATCTTTTGTCTCTTTGTTGCCTCTGATTTAATGCCCTCCTTGTTTGGTCCTTGAGATTTGGTGGGCGGCCCTATCTTGGCAGGTTTGTTGTGGTGCCATATTCTTTAAATGTTTTATAATGGAGTTAATGGTGCTCTGTGGGATGTTCAATGTTTAGGATATTTTTTTATAACCCGACCCTGATATGTACTTCTCCACAACTTTGTCCCTGACCTGTTTGGAGAGCTCATTGGTTGTCATGGTGCCCCTTGCATATATTTGTATGTTTCTATGTGTATGTATGTATATTATATATATCTGTGTGTGAGTATATATGTACAGTGGGGCAAAAAAGTATTTAGTGAGCCACCAAGTTCTCCCACTTAAAAAGATGAGAGAGGCCTGTAATTTTCATCATAGGTACACTTCAACTATGACATACAAAATGAGAAAAAAAATCCAGAAAATCACATAGTAGGATTTTTTTAATGAATTTGCAAATTATGGTGGAAAATAAGTATACATACGTCTGTATGTTTGTCTTTTTTTTAATGTGTTTGTATTTGTGTGTGTGTGTGTGTGTGTGTGTGTGTATATTCACTGCTCAAAAAAATTAAGGGAACACTAAAATAACACATCCTAGATCTGAATGAAAAATTCTTATTAAATACTTTTTTCTTTACATAGTTGAATGTGCTGACAACAAAATCACACAAATTATCAATGAGAATCAAATTTATCAACCCATGGAGGTCTGGATTTTGGAGTCACACTCAAAATTAAAGTGGAAAACCACACTACAGGCTGATCCAACTTTGATGTAATTTCCTTAAAACAAGTCAAAATGAGGCTCAGTAGTGTGTGTGGCCTCCACGTGCCTGTTTGACCTCCCTACAACGCCTGGGCATGCTCCTGATGAGGTGGCAGATGGTCTCCTGAGGGATCTCCTCCCAGACCTGGACTAAAGCATCCGCCAACTCCTGGACAGTCTGTGGTGCAACACGTTGGTGGATGGAGCGAGACATGATGTCCCAGATGTGCTCAATTGGATTCAGGTCTGGGGAACGGGCGGGCCAGTCCATAGCATCAATGCCTTCCTCTTGCAGGAACTGCTGACACACTCCAGCCACATGAGATCTAGCATTGTCTTGCATTAGGAGGAACCCAGGGCCAACCGCACCAGCATATGGTCTCACAAGGGGTCTGAGGATCTCATCTCGGTACCTAATGGCAGTCAGGCTACCTCTGGCGAGCACATGGAGTGCTGTGCGGCCCCCCCAAAAAATGCCAACCCACACCATGACTGACCCACCACCAAACCGGTCATGCTGGAGGATGTTGCAGGCAGCAGAACGTTCTCCATGGCATCTCCAGACTCTGTCACGTCTGTCACGTGCTCAGTGTGAACCTGCTTTCATCTGTGAAGAGCACAGGGCGCCAGTGGCGAATTTACCAATCTTGGTGTTCTCTGGCAAATGCCAAACGTCCTGCACGGTGTTGGGCTGTAAGCACAACCCCCACCTGTGGACGTCGTGCCCTCATACCACCATCATGGATCCTGTTTCTGACCGTTTGAGCAGACACATACACATTTGTGGCCTGCTGGAGGTCATTTCGCAGGGCTCTGGCAGTGCTCCTCCTTGCACAAAGGCGGAGGTATCGGCCCTGCTGCTGGGTTGTTGCCCTCCTACGGCCTCCTCCACGTCTCCTGATGTACTGGCCTGTCTCCTGGTAGCGCCTCCATGCTCTGGACACTACGCTGACAGACACAGCAAACCATCTTGCCACAGCTGGCATTGATGTGCCATCCTTGATGAGCTGCACTACCTGAGCCACTTGTGTGGGTTGTAGACTCCGTCACATGCTACCACTAGAGTGAAAGCACCGCCAGCATTCAAAAGTGACCAAACCATCAGCCAGGAAGCATCGGCACTGAGCAGTGGTCTGTGGTCACCACCTGCAGAACCACTCCTTTATTGGGGGTGTCTTTCTAATTGCCTATAATTTCCACCTGTTGGCTATTCCATTTGCACAACAGCATGTGAAATTTATTGTCAATCAGTGTTGCTTCCTAAGTGGACAGTTTGATTTCACAGAAGTGTGATTGACTTGGAGTTACATTGTGTTGTTTAAGTGTTCCCTTTCTTTTTTTGAGCAGTGTATATGATGTGTGTGTATATACAGTGGGGAGAACAAGTATTTGATACACTGCCGATTTTGCAGGTTTTCCTACTTACAAAGCATGTAGAGGTCTGTAATTTATCATAGGTGCACTTCAACTGTAAGAGACGGAATCTAAAACAAAAATCCAGAAAATCACATTGTATGATTTTTAAGTAAATCCTTTGCATTTTATTGCATGACATAAGTATTTGATCACCTACCAACCAGAAAAAATTCCAGCTCTCACAGACCTGTTAGTTTTTCTTTAAGAAGCCCTCCTGTTCTCCACTCATTACCTGTATTAACTGCACCTGTTTGAACTCGTTACCTGTATAAAAGACACCTGTCCACACACTCAATCAAACAGACTCCAACCTCTCCACAATGGCCAAGACCAGGGATCTGTGTATGGACATCAGGGATAAAATTGTAGACCTGCACAATGGGCTACAGGGATGGGCTACAGGAAAATAGGCAAGCAGCTTGGTGAGAAAGCAACAACTGCAATTATTAGAAAATGGAAGAAGTTCATGATGACGGTCAATCACGCTCGGTCTGGGGCTCCATGCAAGATCTCACCTCGTGGGGCATCAATGATCATGAGGAAGGTGAGGAATCAGCCCAGAACTACACGGCAGGACAGGGTCAATGTCCTGAAGAGAGCTGGGACCACAGTCTCAAAGAAAACCATTAGTAACACACTACACCGTCATGGATTAAAATCCTGCAGCACATGCAAGGTCCCCCTGCAGTAGATGGTATAGAGTACAGTATATACATATGAGATGAGTAATATTGGGTATGAAAACATTATATGAAGTGGCATTGTTTAAAGTGGCTAGTGATACATTACATCAAGATTGCAAGATGTAGTAGATGGTATAGTGTACAGTATATACATATGAAATTAGGAATGTAGGGTAAGTAAACATATAAAGTGGCTAGTGATAAATTGATTACATCAATTTTTCCATTATTAAAGTGGCTGGAGTTGAGTCAGTATGTTGGCAGCAGCCACTCAATGTTAGTGATGGCTGTTTAGCAGTCTGATGGCCTTGAGATGGAAGCTGTTTTTCAGTCTCTCGGTCCCCGCTTTGATGCACCTGTACTGACCTCGCCTTCTGGATGATAGCGGGGTGAACAGGTAGTGGCTCGGGTGGTTGTTGTCCTTGATGATCGGGTGGTGTAGGTGTCCTTGAGGGCAGGGGGTTTGCACCCGGTGATTCCTTGTGCAGACCTCACTACCCTCTGGAGAGCCTTCCGGTTATGGGCGGAGCAGTTGCCGTACCAGGTGGTGATACAGCCAGACAGGATGCTCTCGATTGTGCATCTGTAAAAGTTTGTGTGTGTTTTTGGTGACATGCTGAATTTCTTCAGCCTCCTGAGGTTGAAGAGGCGCTGCTGCGCCTTCTTCACCACGCTGTCTGTGTGGGTGGACCATTTCAGTTTGTCCGTGATGTGTACGCCGAAAAACTTAACTCTCCACCATCTCCACTACTGTCCCGTCAATGTAGATAGGGGGCTGCTCCCTCTGCTGTTTCCTGAAGTCCACGATCATCTCCTTTGTTTTGTTGACATTGTGTGTGAGGCTATTTTCCTGACACCACACTCCGGAGGGCCCTCACCTCCTTCCTGTAGGCCGTCTCGTCATTGTTGGTAATTAAGCCTACCACTGTAGTGTCATCTGCAAACTTGATTGAGTTGGAGGCGTGCATGGCCATGCAGTCGTGGGTGAACAAGGAGTACAGGAGAGGGCTGAGAACGCACCCTTGTGGGGCCCCAGTGTTGAGGATCAGCGGGGTGGAGATGTTGTTACCTACCCTCACCACCTGGGGGCGGCCCATCAGGAAGTCCAGGACCCAGTTGCACAGGGCGGGATCGAGACCCAGGGTCTCGAGATTGATGACGGGTTTGGAGGGTGCTATGGTGTTAAATGCTGAGCAGTAATCGATGAACAGCATTCTTACATAGGTATTCCTCTTGTCTAGATGGGTTAGGGCAGTGTGATGGTGATTGTGTCGTCTGTGGACCTATTGGGGCGGTAAGCAAATTGGAGTGGGTCTAGGGTGTCAGGTAGGGTGGAGGTGATATGGTCCTTGACTAGTTTCTCAAAGCACTTCATGATGACAGAAGTGAGTGCTACAGGGCGGTAGTCATTTAGCTCAGTTACCTTAGCTTTCTTGGGAACAGGAACAATGGTGGCCCTCTTGAAGCATGTGGAGACAGCAGACTGGGATAAGGCTTGATTGAATATATCTGTAAACGCACCAGCCAGCTGGTCTGCGCATGCTCTGAGGACGCGGCTGGGGATGCCGTCTGGGCCTGCAGCCTTGCGAGGGTTAACACGTTTAAATGTTTTACTCATGTTGGCTACAGTGAAGGAGAGCCCGCAGGTTTTTTTAACGGGCCAGGTCAGTGGCACTGTATTGTCCTCAAAGCGAACAAAAAATGTTGTTTAGTCTGTCTGGGAGCAAGGCATAGTGATCTGCGACGGGGATGGATTTTCTTTTGTAGTCCATGATTGACTGTAGACCCTGCCACATACCTCTCATGTCTGAGCCGTTGAATTGCGACTCCACTTTGTCTCTGTACTGACACTTCGCTTGTTTGATTGCCTTTAGGAGGGAATAGCTACACTGTTTGTATTCGGTCATGTGTCCGGTCACCTTGCCCTGATTAAAAGCAGTGGTTTGCAAGTTCAGTTTTGCGCGAATGCTGCCATCAATCCATGGTTTCTGGTTTGGGAATGTCTTAATAGCCGCTGTGTGTACAACATCACCGATGCACTTGTTAATAAACTCGCACACTGAATCAGCGTGTTCGCCGCAATGCGGAACATATCGCAGTCCACGTGATCAAATCTTGAAGCATGGAATCCGATTGGTCGGACCAGCGTTGAACAGACCTGAGCTCGGGAGCTTCTTGTTTTAGTTTCTGTCTATAGGCTGGGAGCAACAATGGAGTCGTGGTCAGCTTTTCCAAAGGGAGGGAGGGGGAGGGCCTTATATGCGTCGTGGAAGTTAGAATAACAGTGGTCTAGGGTTTTGCCAGCCCTGGTAGCACACTCGATATGCTGATAGAATTTGGGGAGCCTTGTTTTCAGATTAGCCTTGTTAAAATCTCCGGCTATGTATTTGTGTATGTATGTATGTATACATATGTATTTTTTTCTGTGTTTGTGTACATATATATATTTATAAATGTGTGTGTGTGTGTGTGTGTGTGTGTGTGTGTATATATCTTTTTTTTTTTAACTTTTTATTTAACTAGGCAAGTCAGTTAAGAACAAATTCTTATTTTCAATGACGGCCTAGGAAAAGTGGGTTAACTGCCTGTTCAGGGGCAGAACGACAGATTTGTACCTTGTCAGCTCAGGGTTTGAACTTTCGGTTACTAGTCCAACACTCTAACCACTAGGCTACCCTATATATATATGTGTATATATGTGTGTGTATATATATATATGTGTGTATATATATATGTGTGTGTGTGTATATATATGTGTGTGTATATATATCACACACATTAACATATATGTACACACACACATATATATATATGTATGTATATATTCTGGGATCATGTGACACTTAAATTGCACACAGGTGGAGTTTTTTTTAACTAATTATGTGACTTCTGAAGGTAATTGTCTACACCAGATCTTATTTAGGGGCTTCATTGCAAAGGGGGTGATTTTTTTATTTAAAAAAAATATATATATATTTTTAAACAAGTCATTTTTTTTCACTTCACCAATTTTGACTTTTTTTGTATGTCCATTAAATTAAAATATTACAATTACAGGTTGGAATGCAACAAAATAGGAAAAACACCAAGGGGATGAATACTTTTGCAAGGCACTGTATTTGCTCACTAAAGCTATTGAAAAGCCTTCTGCATCAATCTCTACTTCTCTTCACACATTGTAGCCCTGTCAAACCAACACCTGCTCTTCAGCTCTTTGTTAATCACTCTCGTTCTCTCTCTCCCCCTCTCTCATTGTGCTTCCATTTCCTGCCAGATGTGGGTCTGGGAGTGTCAAGCAGACGAGCCTGAAATGAAAGCGCTAACGCCAAATAACAACCCAGTGATATATCATCCCCCAGCAGCTGTTCTCTGTTTGGAAGGTCTCCGCCAATCGCAGGGTCCGGCCGCAGGAAGCACCATCTGTGGGCTCCATGGCGACAGGGTTCCGGGTGCTGAGGCTGATGGGTTATCTGGAGCGAATGAAGTGAGGAGAGGAAGCCAGAGCCAGGCCCTCACACCTGTACTGTATGGTACACAGAGTCCTAACATCACAGGTGTGGGCCGCTGGGCCGCAGGGCTGGGTTTACCCACTGCTCTGCCAAGGCCTTCCTCTGCTCTCTCCTGTACTTAATCTTTGGTGTAAAGAGAGGTTACTTCTTTGTCCTTGTGTCTTTCTGTGAAAAGTTCCACTAATAAAATGCTGTACAGTCTCTAGAGTGAACCTGCATAGTAATTGGAATGTGCTAATTTACAGGCAGGTAGGTTCCTAAAGTCTTAATTTGTTTTGTAAATATTTTTATGTACACACATATATATGTACTTAACCCAAACCTCTTCATATCATGATAGATTTTACACTGAGTAAACAAAACATTAAGGACACCTGCTCTTTCCCATGACCTAGACTGACCAGGTGAATCCAGGTGAAAGCTATGATCCCTTCTTGATGTCACTTGTTAAATCCACTTCAATCAGTGTAGATGAAGGGGAGGAGGCAGGTTAAACTCAATATTAGGGAAGTGTCCTTTAATGTTTGGTACACTCAGTGTATATTACCTTAGATATGATGCTCTTCAGAACCTGCCTGTTCTCTCAGAGGTCCTCTTCCGTGGTTTGTAACAGATTGCTGGGACTGGGAAGCAGCTGTAGACCTGGCTGTGTAGGGACTGGACTGGAATGGTGATGGTATGATGTTGGAATTTCTCATCTTCTCCAAGTTGCGACTTGAAAGGGTAGCCCTTAAAATGTCTTGAAAGCGATTTGATATTGTAAAACAGGCCCCCAGGTGCTGCCCAGCTGGTATTGGAGTGAGCCCATCTCAGAGATGTGAACCCTATGAGCAAAGCTTTGATTGGAAAATAATGCTAGCAAAGAGCTCCTTTTTGGTCATCAGTGGCACTGAGTTATTTTAGAACTTGAGATAAGAATGTCACATTGAATGGCAGTTAATTGTCAACCCATGTTCAGGCAATGTGTTTGTCAGTGATGACTGATTTGAATATGCCAATGAATGATTTACATGAAATGTAATGGGTAAGTAATACACTGTATTAAAATGTCTTTCTCCCTCAACTAAAGTCTGTCAGAATAATACAGATGACAGTTGATTACTTACTCAGGCCTTAACTTCATGTACAGTTTCTGTTTCAGTGCCTTCAGGATTCAAGGGGGTGAGAAAGCACAACTTAACTTTTGCAATGCAAGTAGTTCATCATTTTACACCCCCTCATATTCACACCACATGGTTCAATCAATTACCCAATGCGGAAAGTTCTCACTTTCAAGGTGTTGCTGATGATCCATTTCTCGTTCTTAGTTTTTCTTAATTGTCCATAATGTGTATTGAAATGAATTAATATGATTAACAAGTAGCAAGTGGTTATTTTTGTCATTCCCACTTTCACTTTGAAAGATTTAAGGAGTGCAGCACTCTGGCAATTAAAAGTCTCTTTACTTACAGGAGTGCAGAACTCAGCAATGAAAAGTCCCTTTACTTACAGTATCCAACTTTTACAATTTAACATTATCACTTAAACTCGCTAATTTGTTTAATTTAACATGTATCCGTTATTTTTACCACCTCCTATAACACATTAGATTCAGAGCAGTGAGCTGTAAGAAATGCATATAATATCAGTAGGATATTACTAACACTTTCTGTTGTTGAACAGTATATTGCCATCATCTGGACAAATTGATGGTGTTGAATTTTGCTTTTTTTATCTAACAGGATTCAAATGTTCTATTAATCTCAGTTATGTTCTTAACCCCACAAGTCTAGGTAAATGTTAGGATGGCTGCGTTTACACAGGCAGACAAATTCTGATCTTTTTTACTGAAAAAGATCTGATGTGATCGGTCAAACGACCAATCAGTGGGAAAAAAAAATCAGAATTGGGCTGCCTGTCTAAACGCAGCTGATGTTATCTAAATCAGTAAATACTTGATACTTTTTATGTTTTTCTGTCTTTCTTGGATATTTTGGGGCTTTAATTCAAGGGACATGTAGCCTTCCAAGGTGAATGCTATAGATCCGTTTGCCATGAGAGGGAACTAGAGTTCCATCATCTACAACACAGACAACATGCCGACCACCACCCCGCCCCCAGCCAACCTCCCAGGACACAGACAACATGCTGACCACCACCCCGCCCCCAGCCAACCTCCCAGGACACAGACAACATGCTGACCACCACCCCGCCCCCAGCCAACCTCCCAGGACACAGACAACATGCCGACCACCACCCCGCCCCCAGCCAACCTCCCAGGACACAGACAACATGCCGACCACCACCCCGCCCCCAGCCAACCTTCCAGGACACAGACAACATGCCGACCACCACCCCGCCCCCAGCCAACCTTCCAGGACACAGACAACATGCCGACCACCACCCCGCCCCCAGCCAACCTTCCAGGACACAGACAACATGCCGACCACCACCCCGCCCCCAGCCAACCTTCCAGGACACAGACAACATGCCGACCACCACCCTGCCACCAGCCAACCTCCCAGGACACAGACAACATGCCGACCACCACCCTGCCCCCAGCCAACCTTCCAGGACACAGACAACATGCCGACCACCACCCCGTCTCCCAGAACGCTGTTCCACAGTAACACACATTATGTGACTGAGAATCGGAATATAGAGCTAACCTAACCTGACCACAAGAGGTGCTTCAGGTGAACGACTCATAGCAAAATGGCTTATTTAGGAGTGTCTAACATTCAGCGTTTGATATTGACAAGCAACGTATAGAGCTGATAATGATTTCTCATTCTGCGTGGCAAGAGCTATCTTTTACAGCATATTGAGAAACATTTCGTAACGCTTCAGCGTTCCTGAACCATATACCCATATATTGCTCGGTTTCCACAGCCAACACACTGGAGGCATACAGGCCGCTATGATGCGTGGACAGGGGTTGTTTGTTTCCCACACATAGATGAATGGAGCACACACGTTGCCATTGGGGATTCCACCTAAAGGTGAAAGGTTAATAATGAGAACGGTGATGTGACTCAAGCTATGACCAGAGGCCATTGTGCTTCACTAAGTGATCAGTTGACATGTTGTGATCAGTTGACATCAGTTTTCTCCCAGCATGCTACAGTGCTGCTCTTTGTCCACACCACCAATGACACCTATTAACTTCCTGTGGTTTGACGTGGCCTTGGTCCTCCCGTGTTGTGTGAGAAAAGCAGAAGAAGGCTCTTTGGCCTCCGACTGACAAAGGATGCACTTATTTGTGGTTTTACAAACATCTTCTTGCGCACTTGACAAGATATTCTGCACGTCACACCATTCATTCAATTCTGGGATTGATGTATAAATTAAGGTAAATGCTCCTGTGCTACAAGACTGTTATTAACTAGTAATTCAATTGAATATTCTGACAGAGAAACACAAATGTATGTTTTACTGCCATAAACTTCCAGTTACCAGTCCAAGTACTGATTGGATTGATTGGGGGGGAAGGTAGTGGTTAGAGTATTGGGCCATTAATTGAAAGGTTACTGGTTTGAATCCCCGAGCCAACAAGGCTCTCTCGATGTGCCCTTGAGCAAGGAACTTAAGACTAATTGCTCCTGTAAGTCACTCTGGATAAGAGTTTCTGCTAAATGACTAAATTGTAAAGTTCTTGCTTTTGTGTTGCACCAAATTCACCTCATATCAACCTCATACCGAGCCTCTAAACTTTCCAGTTCATGTTAAAATACCAGAGGTAGTGCATTCATGACCTACAGTAGATGTTGTGTAACAACTCAATAGTGCTGATATGTCTACTCTCCATGGGGTTGTTCCAACCCATGGGGCTCCACCCTCCACCTCTCCCTCTGAGGACCGCCTGCAGTCATTCACCTTCTCAACTGCTCTGTCTCTCTCGCTATGACATATCTGCTGCTGCTGGCCTCCGTGGAGATGTTGTTCTGTGCTGCAGGTGAAAAAATAGCTGTTTCTCTGTATCTGTTCTGACACCCTCAGACCTGAGCAGGCTCGAGGAATGTGTTGGTAGTGAATGCAGGCGAATGCAGATGCACAAATATGTTTGAAATGTGTATCGGAGAGTCAATCAGCAAACACTCATATTTTATGACTTAGATCGTTTCAAGGGAAGATTGATTATATGTAGGACAAGAATGTAGGACAAGAGAAGGCATGTGGGATAAGGCAGATGTTGTAACTACTGCATGTGTGATAAGGCATATGATGTAACTACAGTTGAGGGATTTTGACTGGTTTAGCTTTAGTTCTCAGCATTTGCGTATTTTTCTTTAAAGGGGTCGAGTTACATTGCAAAGCTCAATTACACCTTAATGTTCATAGTCACAAAAAAGCATGTTGGATATACTGTATCTAGCTCCCACCTTCCCGAAACACCACTAAACACCACACCTGGTTATGGATCTATGTGGGCTTGATCTTAAGAGTAAAATAAATTTAAAAAACACATTCTACATTATCAAACTGCTGCATAGCCTTAGTGTCACACCCTGATCTGTTTCACTTGGCTTGTGCTTGTCTCCACCCCCTCCAGGTGTCGCCCATTTTCCCCATTATCCCCTGTGCATTCATACCTGTGTTTTCTGCTTGTCTGTTGCCAGTTCGTCTTGTCTCGTCAAGCTTACCGTCGGGTTTTTTTCTGCCGTTCTGTACCTTACTGACTCTGCCCTGGATTACTGACCTCTGCCTGCCCTAACCCCGAGCCTGCCTGCCGTTCTTTACCTTACTGACTCTGCCCTGGATTACTGACCTCTGCCTGCCGTTCTGTACCTTACTGACTCTGCCCTGGATTACTGACCTCTGCCTGCCCTAACCCCGAGCCTGCCTGCCGTTCTTTACCTTTGACTCTGCCCTGGATTACTGACTCTGCCCTGGATTACTGACCTCTGCCTGCCGTTCTTTACCTTCTGTACCTTACTGACTCTGCCCTGGATTACTGACCTCTGCCTGCCCTAACCCCGAGCCTGCCTGCCGTTCTTTACCTTACTGACTCTGCCCTGGATTTATCTCTGCCTGACCTCTGCCTGCCGTTCTGTACCTTACTGACTCTGCCCTGGATTACTGACCTCTGCCTGCCCTAACCCCGAGCCTGCCTGCCGTTCTTTACCTTACTGACTCTGCCCTGGATTACTGATCTCTGCCTGCCCTAACCCCGAACCTGCCTGCCGTTCTGTACCTTACTGACTCTGCCCTGGATTACTGACCTCTGCCTGCCCTAACCCCGAACCTGCCTGCCGTTCTGTACCTTACTGACTCTGCCCTGGATTACTGACCTCTGCCTGCCCTAACCCCGAACCTGCCTGCCGTTCTGTACCTTACTGACTCTGCCCTGGATTACTGACCTCTGCCTGCCCTAACCCCGAGCCTGCCTGCCGTTCTGTACCTTACTGACTCTGCCCTGGATTACTGACCTCCTGCCTGCTCTTGACCTGTCTTTTGTCTGTCCCCTGATTTGTCAATAAATAACTGTGCTTCGAACTGTCTGCATATGGGCCTTATCCTGAGTCGTGATATTCAGGCACTGGAAAAAAATCAGAATTCACACAAGTTCCAATCAAAAATGTATCTTTCGAGCAGTGTTTTTTAAATAGTATGTTAATTCTGTAGATAATCCTCTAAGTATTCCAATGGTCCAAACCTCGTGTCTATCATAACCCGTTCGAGTTATTGGAGTCTTTACCCTTGTGGGATGGTCAGAATTCGGGTGACTAAATCAATGGAGGCCGGAGGGGGAAAAAAGTGGTAAAAAAAAGTGGAAAATTGCATTGTGTCAGCTAGGCTGGATTCTGTGGCAGATTTAAGGCTATTGGCTACCTGACAGGCTCACTTCCCTGTTGAACTGGTCATCTTTCTTCTCCAATCCGCAGGACATAAAACAATATAGAGCTAAGATGGATATCGATTTTGAGACATGACGTATTTTCATATTTTAGTACACACTTTTCATATGAATTGGAAATTCCTGTTCTTTTATGCTTGTTTGTAAGAAATGATTGAATCTCTATAAAATGAACGCTGAGCATTCCAAGCTTTTTATTATCAGTCTTTTACATTTAATTCATTCTCATTTGCTTTTTGCGACCTGTTAACTACTTGGAAGACGATGACCTCAAAATGTAACATCTTTAGAAGTTATGAGAAACCTGTACCACGATGTCAACAGATCTTGGTGCTTATTATCGTATGTATTAGATTACGAAATCCAACTTTTTGGATATAATACTAATATGTTAGAGAAAGACCCCACAATGATTCAGACATGAATAATCATATTTGTCTTGGTAAAATGTATTTGATAACATAAGGAAGTGAAATTTCATCACCAAAGTGCGTCTTGGCAGAGTGGGTGGACACTGTGCATTGTTTTGAAACCACCAATGATAGTGTTGGCAGATTTCACACTGCACCAGTCTTTACATTGTGTCATTCAGTCATCGGTCTATAACTTCTGCTCTTTGATGCGTGTTTGATTAGTGTGATTGGATGTGGCAGTAATCAAAAGAGATGTATACCACATGGTGTTCAGTTATACCGAAGCTCCCAGCTATCCACCTGTCCCCCCCCTTCTGCTCTCACGTTGCTTGTGGATTTTGCCTGGTGCTTCTCATTAAAAACTCAGTGAAACATGAGAGAAATAGTTCTGACAAGTGAGGATTTCCCAAAGACTCTGTCAAACTGACAGACAGATAAATAGACATCGGGCAAGCATGTTGTTGATAGCAGATTCCTTACTGTGAAAACACAGGTGTCTCTGAAGACTAGGGGAAAAACCCATATGTAATTGACAATGCTGATAGTCGGTTTTATGTAAGTTGCAAAATCACTGACTTTCTCTGGAATGAGAGTAGATGTCAAACTATTGGCAATGTGTGGGAGAAATTGAAAGCAACCGATGATTAACTCATGGTGACACTAGGTTGTTGGCTTTGGTTGAGTTATTTGTTCTGTTCAACAGAATTAGGTTCTTATTCCCGTAAGCATATTACTTCAAATTCATATTTAATCTTTTCTGACATCTTTTCTTCCCTCTTCTGCTTTCCTTGTTTTCCCATAATAACTTCAAGTTTATTAGAGCTGTTTGGTGTATCTACAGTACAGTAATGGTTCTATGAGCTCCTTAGCTCTGGCTTGAGTGCACACTCTTTTCCGTCACGTGCCCTCTGTCACCAGTAAACTTTTTGAAAAGCGAGTTTAACAGGTCATGAAAGAGCGGGACAGATGGCTACATTCTAGGTGGTAATTATCAACCACTTCTTCCCAAAAACAAGCAAAGGTGTTGCCATCAGGTCAGGCAGCTGACATTTCGCTAGTCAACTTCAATCGATGTCTGTCTTCTGCCACGGAGATGGCGAGAGAACGGTGTCACAGGTCACACTCATCCATAAGAGGATGTGCATCACTCTGGATCAAGTCTATTAAGAGCTGACTAGTAGGTTGGAAAATCAAATGTGATTCTACTGTATTGTAGGCACTGGTTGATGAGTGTTTTCTTTAGGTAGGTTTTCTGTGTTGTCGTGCACAGACTTGACAAGATGGCGCTGATTGACATGGTCGTCCTGTTCATGGCTCCACAAGCATTTTGCTACACCTGCTAAATATGTGTATGCGACCAATAACATTTTATTTTATTTGCTATAAGACCTGATTAGTGCAAATCTTCCCGTCTCGACAAGCTGTTGGTAATATGTGTGTTTACTCTGCATTTGACGAGCAGGGATTGCTTTTGAAGAGCTTAACCGTTTATTTTGGCGACGAGCTATTGAAATTGAAGGTGACAGCTAATTTGAATCTCTCTTAATTTGGGCGAATTGGAATACTCTACACGGTGACGGCAGCTCCCCTTGTACACGCGTGCACATGCAAAAATATGTAAATGCTTCCCATATTAGAATCTTTGTCTGCTTGTCATTCTCACATGGGACACATCAAAGCCACATGACCTGATTTTGCACCTGCTGTTTAATTAAATTTACAAGACAGACAGTCTCCAGTCCTGGTGATGTACAAATCTGGTTTTATTACCCGGGCCCTGTAATTTACAATGCATTTGACTGATGAGTGGTAATGCTGCCTCCCAAAGAGGGAGGCACCATTACCTTACTGCCAATACAAGGGCCATCCACAGACATTTTGAACTTTCTCCTGATATTAGGCTCTGAGAGTGTTGCAATTGACATTGTTTAAAGGAATTTGTATTATGAATTCATGGTTTGATAACGGTTGTTATTTTGTAAATATGATGCACTCCGATTGATATATTATTCATAATCCATTATGATTATAATGGTAGTCATTTATTCCCAATTTTATACTCTCTAATTACTTGTAATTACATTAGGGTATACATTACTTGCCAGCATATTCCTTTATAAAACAACACAATACAAAATAAAATACAATACAATTAAAAATGAAATGTTTTGTTCAAAAAGAGGCTGGTTGTCTGCGTGAAGTATGCACATTTGTGATTGCATGTGATTCAGAAACATGCCCCCGGTCGCAGAGGACTGCTTCTTAGGCAATCTATAATAGATGATGAAATTTGGCAAGCAATCCAACCTTATGGTCCATTCTTCCTCCTGCAGCTGCTTGTTTTCCCAGAACGCATCTGTGCTGACCAAGTTGTGTGTGTGTGTGTGTGTGTTGTGTGTGTGTTGTGTGTGTGTGTGTGTGTGTACATGCCTATGCCCGTATGTCACTGGCTCTGCCCAGAAGCACTCCACGAGCAACTTTCCATTATTCAATATGTCAGTCGACGTGAATATGGAACACCAACTTTTCTTTCAGCGCTCAACCTCCATGTGCATATATGGACGAGAGTTGAGGAGTTGACTAGAAAGGCCATGTGTTTCAGAGGAAAAGAGATGGGAGTTAAAAGTAGAAGGCAAGCTTTTGTTTGACTTGAGTCTAAATGTTTGACTGCATGCTGGAGTTGGAGGAAGTTGCCTCGAGACCAGGAGTGGGCAAACTGAGCCAGAATCAGAGCCGACTCAATCCGGCCCGTGGGAGGTTTGTGTGTGTACTTATTAAAGGGTTTTTATTTACCTTTTTTTTCTTTTTTTTTTCTATTTTCATCATTATAGAATGATAGTGAAGACGAACTATGAAATAACACAAATGGAATCATGTAGTAACCAAAAAAGTGTTAAACAAATCCAAATATATTTCGTACTTTAGAATCTTCAAAGCAGCCACCCTTTGCCTTGTTGATGGCTTTGCACTCACTATTCATTCTCTCAGCCAGAGGAATACTTTTCCAACAGTGTTGAAGGAGTTCCCACATATGCGGAGCACTTGTTGGCTGATTTTCCTTCACTCTGTGGTGCAACTCATCTCAAACCATTTCAATTGGGTTGAGGTCGGGTGATGTGTGGAGGCCAGGTCTCCTTCTTGGTCAAATTGCCCTTACACAGCCTGGAGGTGGGTTGGTTCATTGTCCTGTTGAAGAACAAATAAAAGTCCCACTAAGCGCAAACCAGATGGGATGGCGTATCGTTGCAGCCATTCTGGTTAAGTGTGCCTTGAATTCTAAATAAATCACTGACAGTGTCACCAGCAAAAGCACCCCTACACCATCACACCACCTCCTCCATGCTTCAAGGTGGGAACCACAACACATGCGGAGATCATCCGTTCATCTACTCTGCGTCTCAAAGACACGGCGGTTGGAAACAAATCTCAAATTTGGAATCAGCAGATTTCCACCAGTCTAATGTCCATTGCTCGTGTTTCTTGGCCCAAGCAAGTCTCTTCTTCTCATTGGTGTCCTTTAGTAGTGGTTTCTTTGAAGCAATTAACCATGAAGGCCTGATTCTTGCAGTTTCCTCAGTTGATTTGAAATGTGTCTGTTACTTGAACTCTATGAAGTATTTATTTGGGCTGGAATTTCTGAGACTGGTAACTCTAATGAACTTATCCTCCGCAGCAGAGAGAACTCTGGGTCTTCCTTTCCTGTTGCAGTCCTAATTAGATCCAGTTCCATCATAGCGCTTGATGGTTTTTGCGACTGCAATTGAAGAAAAGTTCAATGTTCTTGACATTTTCTGCATTTCTCTTTGCTTATTTGAGCTGTTCATGCCATAATATGGACTTGGTATTTTACCAAATAGGGCTATCTTCTGTATACAACCCCTACCTTGTCACGACACAACTGATTTGCTCAAGCCTATTAAGAAGGAAAGAAATTCCACCATTGTACATTTAGCAAGGCTCACCTGTTAATTGAAATGCATTGCAGGTGATTACCTCATTAATCTGGTTGAGAGAATGCCAAGAGTGTGCAAAGCGGTCATCAAGGCAAAGGGTAGCTACTTGAAGAATCTAAAATATTTAGATTTGTTTAACACTTTTTTGGTTACTACATGATTCTATAATAACTGTTCTTTCATAGTTTTGATGTCTTCACTAATATTCTACAATGTAAAACATAAAAATCCTTGAATCAGTAGGTGTGTCCAAACTTTTGACTGGTTCTCTGTATATGTATATACTGTACAGTTGAAGTCGTAAGTTTATATACACTTAGGTTGGAGTCATGAAAAGTCACACATTTCTTGTTAAACTATAGTTTTGGCAAGGCAGTTAGGACATCTACTTTGTTAATGACACAAGTAATTTTTCCAACAATTGTTTACAGACAGATAATTTTACTTATAATTCACTGTATCACAGTTCCAGTGGGTCAAAAGTTTACATACACCAAGTTGACTGTGCCTTTAAACAGCTTGGAAAATTCCAGATAATGATGTCATGGCTTTTGATAGGCAAATTGAAATCATTTGGGTCAATTGGAGGTGCACTTGTGGAAGTATTTCAAGGCCTACCTTCAAACTCATCATGGGAAAATCAAAAGAATTTAGCCAAGACTTCAGAAAAACAATTGTATACCTCCACAAGTCTGGTTCATACTTGGGAGCAATTTCCAAACACCTGAAGGTACCACGTTCATATGTACAAATAATAGTACGCAAGTATAAACACCATGGGACCACGCAGCCGTCATAACGCTCAGGAAGGAGACGCGTTCTGTCTCCTAGAGGTGAACTTATTTTGGTGCAAAAAGTGCAAATCTATCCCAGAACAACAGCAAAGGACCTTGTGAAGATGCTGGAGGAAACCGGTACAAAAGTATCTATATCTACAGTAAACCGAGTCGACATAACCTATATCGACATAACCTGAAAGGCCGCTCAGCAAGGAAGAAGCCACTGCTCCAAAACCGCCATAAAACGATTTGCAACTGCACATGGGGACAAAGATTGTACTTTTTGGAGAAATGTCCTCTGATCTGATGAAACAAAAATAGAACTGTTTGGCCATGACCATTGTTATGTTTGGAGGAAAAAGGGGGAGCTTGCAAGCCGAAGAAGCCATCCCAACCGTATAGCACTGGGGGTGGCAGTAACATGTTTTGGGGCTGCTTTGCTGCAGGAGGGACTGGTGCAACTCACAAAATTGATGGCATCAAGAGGTGGGAAAATTATGTGGATATATTGAAGCAACATCTCAAGACATCAGTCAGGAAGTTGAATCTTGGTCACAAATGGGTCTTCCAAATGGACAATGACCCCAAGCATACCTCCAAAATTGTGGCAAAGTGGCTTACGAACAACAAGGTCAAGGTATTGGAGTGGCCATCACAAGGCCCTGACCTCAATCCTGAAAACGCGTGTGCCAGCAAGGAAGACTACAAACCTGATTCCATTACACCAGCTCTGTAAGGAGGAATGGGCCAAAATTCACCCAACTTATTGTGGGAAGCTTGTGGAAGGCTACCTGAAACGTTTGAAGTCAAACAAATTTAAAGCCAATGCTACCAAATACTAATTGAGTTTAGGGTCACCTAGAAATGTCCTTGTTTTTGTAAGAAAAACACATTTTTGGTCCATTTAAAATGGTCCATTAAAATAACATCAAATTGATCAGAAATACAGTGTAGACATTGTTAATGTTGTAAAGGACTATTGTAGCTGGAAACGGCAGATTTTTTTTTTTTTAATGAAATATCTACATACGCGTACAGAGGCCCATTATCAGCAACCATCACTCCTGTGTTCCAATGGCAAGTTGTGTTGCTAATCCAAGTTAATAATTTTAAAAGGCTAATTTATCTTTAGAAAACCGTTTTGCAATTATGCTAGCTGATTGTTCTGATTAAAGAAGCATTAAAACTGTCCTTCTTTAGACTAGTTGAGTATCTGGAGCATCAGCATTTGTGGGTTTGAGTCCAGAAACAAATATCTTTATAGACTTGTCAGTCTGTTCTTGTTCTGAGAAATGAAAGATTTTCCTTGCTAGAAATGGTCAAGAAACTGAAGATCTCATACAACGCTGTGTACTACTCCCTTCACAGAACATCGCAAACTTGCTCTAAATGGAATAGAAAGCATAGTGGGACTCCCTAGTGCACAACTGAGGAAGAGGACAAGTACATTAGAGTGTTTGAGAAACTGACGCCTCACAAATCATCAACTGGCAGCTTCATTAAATAGTACCCGCAAAACACCAGTCTTAACGTCAGCAGAGGCGACTCCGATTGGCAAAAGAACAGACACTGGACAGAGTAAGATTTGGAAAAAAGTGTTACGGACAGACAAATCTAAGTTTGAGGTGTTTGGATCACAAAGAAGAACATTCATGAGACACCATCGGTCAAGCATGGTGGAGGCAATGTGATGGTCTGGGGGCGCTTTTGTGGTGGTAAAGTGGGAGATTTATATTGGGTGAAAGGGATCTTGAAGAAGGAAGGCTGTCACTCCATTTTGCAACACCATGCCATACCATGTGGACAGCACTTAATTGGAGCTCATTTCCTCCTACAACAGGACAATGACCCAAAGCACACCTGACAGGTGTGGCATATCAAGAAACTGATTGAACAGCATGATAATTACACAGGTACACCTTGTGCTGGAGACAATAAAAGGCCACTCTAAAATGTGCAGTTTTGAGACATCTGTAGCATTGTAATGTGTGACAAGTTTTGAGGGAGCATGAAATTGGCATGCTAACTGCAGGAATGTCCACCAGAGCTGTTGCCAGATAATTGAATGTTAATTTCTCTACCATAAGCCTCCTCTAACGTCGTTTTAAAGAATTTGGCAGTACGTCCAACCGGCCTCACAACCGCAGACCGCGTGTATCCAGGCCAGCCCAGGACCCCCACATCTGGCTTCTTCACCTGCAGGATTGTCTAAGACCAGCCACCTGGACAGCTGATAAAACTGTGGGTTTACACACAGAATTTCTGCACAAACTGTTAGAAACCATCTCAGAGAAGCTCATATGTGTGCTTGTCGTCCTCACCAGGGTGTTGACCTGACTACAGTGCGGCATTGTAACCGATTTCAGTGGGCGAATGCTCATCTTTGATGGCCACTGGCACGGTTTGCTGATGTCAACATTATGAACAGATTGCCCCATGGTGGCAGTTGGGTTATGGCAGGCGTAAGCTACGGACAACGAACACAATTGCATTTAATAAATGGCAATGGTCATGATCATTATGTGCGGCGGCAGGGTAGCTTAGCGGTTAGAGCGTTGGACTAGTAACCGGAAGGTTGCAAGTTCAAATCCCGGAGCTGACAAGGTACAAATCTGTCGTTCTGCCCCTGAACAGGCAGTTAACCCACTGTTCCTAGGCTGTCATTGAAAATAAGAATTTGTTCTTAACTGACTTGCCTAGTTAAATAAAGGTAAAATAAAATGTGTAAAAAATGCAGCAACAAAAAACCCTCCAGGTCACTTTAGCTTCTATAACTAGATAGAAATGATGTAGTCATTTTTAAGGACAGATATATTTATATTTTCAAATTACTGCCCTTTTTCTGGTCCACAAATAGATTTTGACTTTCAAATCAGTGAAAAATTATCTGTTCTCCATTGAATTTTGAACCCTCGATATAGCCCAAAAAGAGTCACCTGTTGCCCAGCTCTGCTGTAGTCAATAACCCCGGGTCAGTTTTAGTGTATTTTCCCCAAACGGTTGGGATATGAGGAAGGTAGGCTGATCTTAGATTTGTCCCTAAGCGTAGCTGGTTGAATGACCAGAGTATTTGATGATGTGGATGATGATACAGATACAGCCAAACTACACGTGCCTCAGTTATGACTACCATCCAGTCACTAGCTCACGGCTTTTCAACTTCAATCACAAAAATAATTAAATGTAGCGGAATAGTCCTCCATATATTAGTTAATGCAATGACTTTTCACACATTTTTTTTTACTTTAAGAGAAGTGGATGCCTAATCAGTTGCACAACTGAATGTGTTCAACCGAAATGTGTCTCATGTAACATAACCCCTCTGAATCAGAGGTGCAGGGGGCTGCCTTAATCAATGTCCATGGCCCAGTTGTTTAACTGCCTAGCTCAATGGCAGAATGGTAGATTTTTCCACCTTGCTGGCTCAGGGATTCAAACCAGTGGCCTTTAAGTTACTGGCCCAACACGCCTAACCGCTGGTCTATCTGCCACTATCCACAGCAGAGGGGTTGATGGGATATGTTAGGGCGGTATGGAGGGATAACTGTGTGTGAGCGGCTGAACAGCAGCTGTTTTCTCCTAGCGAAAAGAGTGAAAGGGAGATGGAGAGGGAGGTCTTCCGTTTGCCCTTCAGGCAGACCAGGTGGCTGTAACTCCACACCGTGTCATCGGTAGAACCTGGCATGACTGCTCTCAAGCAGGTCCTCCTCATTGTCATCACCCCCTCCCCCACGCACACAATGAACACACACAGAGGTCACCACAACGATGACAAAAACAATGACAACGCCCCGAGCCACAGCACATGGAGGTCACCACAACGATGACAACGCCCCGAGCCACAGCACACGGAGGTCACCACAATGATGACAACGCCACGAGCCACAGCACATGGAGGTCACCACAACGATGACAATGCCCCGAGCCACAGCACACGGAGGTCACCACAACGATGACAATGCCCCGAGCCACAGCACACGGAGGAGAATGGAAATGGCAGAGGGAGTCGGAGCCAGATAATCACAGGAGTGCTTGTTAGGGAAAAGTGCCTGTTCTAACCTGTTCTAATGAGTCTGAGACATTCTAACCTGTTCTAATGAGTCTGAGACATTCTAACCTGTTCTAATGAGTCTGAGACATTCTAACCTGTTCTAATGAGTCTGAGACATTCCAACCTGTTCTAATGAGTCTGAGACATTCTAACCTGTTCTAATGAGTCTGAGACATTCTAACCTGTTCTAATGAGTCTGAGACATTCTAACCTGTTCTAATGAGTCTGAGACGTTCTAACCTGTTCTAATGAGTTGTTTGTATGTCAACATTCTTTAGAGGTTTTCTTTAAACCATGAATATGCTTTGTCTATGCCTGTGAAACTGGCCTATAGTCTACTGACAACATCACTGGTGCAGAAATCATTGTTTCCCAGTCAACAGTAATATGAGAAGGAGGCTTTGGAAGACATTCAGCTTTAGCCTACAGCACCAGTGTGGCTCAGTCGGTAGAGCATGGGGCTTGCAATGCCAGGGTTGTGGGTTTCATTCCAATGGGGGACGAGTATGTAGAAGTACAACGATGTATGCACTCACTACTGTAAGATGCTTTAGCGTCTGCTAAATGACTCCATTTTTTTTTTAACCAAATGCATCCTCACACAAGACCATCCAGCTGCATGAACTGCACTGTTGGTTAAGGGCTTGTAAGTAAGCATTTCAGGGTAAGATCTACACTTTTGTATTTGGCGCATGTGACAAATAAAGTTTGGTTTGATGTATACAGACTTACTGTATACAGTCACCTCACAATGGGCCTATAGAAAATGTTGAACACAACATCATACATAAACCCACACACTATACTGTTATTATACAGTAGTGCCTGCCACTACACTCCTGCCATAATGACCTCAATCCATATCTGTTAAAGCTTTTATGTCATTATTTGTGTTGATTTATTTTAGTCCTGACAAGAGCTATTCTTAATCACAGAGACTGGTGCCTCTCACAAAAACACACAAAGCAAACAGGCCTCTAGTTTCAATCCACTGAAAGGCAGGCAGGCAGGCCTCTAGTTTCAATCCACTGAAAGGTAGGCCTCTAGTTTCAATCCACTGAAAGGTAGGCCTCTAGTTTCAATCCACTGAAAGAAAGGCAGGCAGGCCTCTAGTTTCAATCCACTGAAAGGTAGGGCTCTAGTTTCAATCCACTGAAAGAAAGGCAGGCAGGCCTCTAGTTTCAATCCACTGAAAGGTAGGGCTCTAGTTTCAATCCACTGAAAGAAAGGCAGGCAGGCCTCTAGTTTCAATCCACTGAAAGGTAGGCCTCTAGTTTCAATCCACTGAAAGAAAGGCAGGCAGGCCTCTAGTTTCAATCCACTGAAAGGTAGGCCTCTAGTTTCAATCCACTGAAAGGTAGGCCTCTAGTTTCAATCCACTGAAAGAAAGGCAGGCAGGCCTCTAGTTTCAATCCACTGAAAGGTAGGCCTCTAGTTTCAATCCACTGAAAGGTAGGCCTCTAGATTCAATCCACTGAAAGAAAGGCAGGCAGGCCTCTAGTTTCAATCCACTGAAAGGTAGGCCTCTAGTTTCAATCCACTGAAAGGTAGGCCTCTAGATTCAATCCACTGAAAGAAAGGCAGGCAGGCCTCTAGTTTCAATCCACTGAAAGGTAGGGCTCTAGTTTCAATCCACTGAAAGGTAGGGCTCTAGTTTCAATCCACTGAAAGGTAGGCCTCTAGTTTCAATCCACTGAAAGGTAGGCCTCTAGGTAGGCCTCTAGTTTCAATCCACTGAAAGGCAGGCCTCTAGTTTCAATCCACTGAAAGGTAGGCAAACAGGCCTCTAGTTTCAATCCACTGAAAGGTTGGCAAACAGGCCTCTAGTTTCAATCCACTGAAAGGTTGGCAAACAGGCCTCTAGTTTCAATCCACTGAAAGGTTGGCAAACAGGGCTCTAGTTTCAATCCACTGAAAGGTTGGCAAACAGGCCTCTAGTTTCAATCCACTGAAAGTTAGGCAAACAGGCCTCTAGTTTCAATCCACTGAAAGGTTGGCAAACAGGCCTCTAGTTTCAATCCACTGAAAGGTTGGCAGGCAAGCCTCTAGTTTCAATCCACTGAAAGGTTGGCAAACAGGCCTCTAGTTTCAACCCACTGAAAGGTAGGCAAACAGGCCTCTAGTTTCAATCCACTGAAAGGTTGGCAAACAGGCCTCTAGTTTCAATCCACTGAAAGGTAGGCAAACAGGCCTCTAGTTTCAATCCACTGAAAGGTTGGCAGGCAAGCCTCTAGTTTCAATCCACTGAAAGGTTGGCAAACAGGCCTCTAGTTTCAACCCACTGAAAGGTAGGCAAACAGGCCTCTAGTTTCAATCCACTGAAAGGTTGGCAAACAGGCCTCTAGTTTCAATCCACTGAAAGGTTGGCAAACAGGCCTCTAGTTTCAATCCACTGAAAGGTTGGCAAACAGGCCTCTAGTTTCAATCCACTGAAAGGTTGGCAAACAGGCCTCTAGTTTCAACCCACTGAAAGGTAGGCAGCAGGTATGTGTTGCTACCCACTTTGTTTCAGTAGAATGTGTTTAAAAAGAGGAGTGTTTTTTTTACATGCTGTGCTTCATTTCATACGTGTTATTGTGTTGGTGTGTGGGTAACATGAGTGGAACATAATTCTATTTCCTACCCTGCAAAGTAAATCAAGAAATCCTATGAACCAGTCCATAGCATCGGGCCTTACATGTGAGATGTTGGCGCAAACAAAATTTCTTTGTAAAAAAAAGTTCCTCAACCCCCAAAATGTGTCTGATCTCTGCATGTTTGATAAAGCCAGTTGGTGAGTAGAATTTATGGACCACGCTCAAGTGTAAATTAAACAAAAGGCGGGAGTTGGATGACAGCTTTAGAGGGGCAGGGCACAAGTCTTCTACTTTTCTGAGCGTGTGTGTGTGTGTGAGAGAGAGAACAAATGTAGCACAGCACACCAATTATTGGCACAAACCAAACCCAGCTCGGAGGCAATGGAAGAAAAATAACTTCTGTCGCAGGGAAACAACAAAGGAGAACCACGGCATGCCTACCACTTTGGTCCTCATTATTTTGTGATTTGGTAACCAAGGGGACGGGATCTGATCTACAAACCATGGACAGCTGGTTAATTTCCACCACCAGGTCTGCTGGGACTTGTAGTTCTTTCTCCATGACATGTGCAAATCCCAACTGTCCCTCCCCTCACTCTCTATAAAT
Source organism: Oncorhynchus tshawytscha (assembly GCF_018296145.1). Lineage (NCBI taxonomy): Eukaryota > Metazoa > Chordata > Actinopteri > Salmoniformes > Salmonidae > Oncorhynchus > Oncorhynchus tshawytscha. The sequence continues at coordinate 43,024,069 of NC_056439.1, read as the reverse complement.
GTTGGCTTTTGCCAGACAGGAGGCTGTGTGTGTGTGTGTGTGTGTGTGTGTGTGTGTGTGTGTGTGTGTGTGTGTGTGTGTGTGTGTGTGTGTGTGTGTGTGTGTGTGTGTGTGTGTGTGTGTGTGTGTGTGTGTGTGTGTGTATTTCTTTATTTGAATCCCCATTAGCTATTGCAGAATCAGCAGCTATTATTCCAATGTTTTGTATTGACTTTTCCCCCAAACTAAATCAGTGGTGGTCAATGCCGTTTAAGATGAGGGAGGATGATCATTTTGTTTATGAGCATGGCCTTATTTCTATTACAGCTTATTGGATGACTGTCATTCATATACCATTGACCCAGCTCAATGTACTGTTGATATGTTTAGCTTACTACATACATTTTTCTCCTATACCCATCATAAGGTTGCTGCAACCTAGCCTATGAATGAAAGTTTACAACGTAGGTGCGGAGGTCGAGAATTTTTGAGTAATCAAGGTGACAGACAGTCAGGGGTGGGACCAAGTCACTATTATTCAAGTCACAAGCAAGTGTCAAGTCACAAGGTCCAAGTCTCAAGTCAAGTCACAAGTAGAATGTGTCAAGTCCAAGTCTTGCGTTCTAAGAGCAAGTCAAGTCATACATTCTTTTCAAGTTAATTCTCAAGTCAAGTAAAAAAAATCTATACACGCAATGACTTGTTCAAATCTTCAAATCTTTGTCTATTCATGGAAGCTACCAGACAATCCGTTTTATAATGTTGTCTACAACACATACATTTGGATTTGAATTAGCCTGTGTAGGCTAATTGTAAAATAAAATAAAATAATAATAATAATAAGTAAAATAGGGACCTTGTATCAGTTGTAAGGGCATGACTTCTGCAAGGCAGGTTGGCATGATCAGAGTGTAGTTTTATTTACAGATCGTGTTGCTCTAATGGTGATAGCACAATATCATACAACATGTGCAAGTAGCTCATTTTCCCCCAACATCGGACACCCCCCAACTTCGGATACTCTCTTGTGGTTGGAGGATTAAATCCCCTCCAGCTCAACATTTAACGGGACTGGAAAATAATGGTATGTTTTGCGACTAAAGACACCCGCTAGCTAGCTGACCCCCGATTTTCATTGCCGTTTATATAAGTTAAGTTAGTTTTCAAAAAAGTAATATATGTCCACATTTTGTGGGACACTCTGTATATTGTAAAATTCCACTGCGCGACAGACCACACATCATTTAATATCCAACTTTTTACCTAAATTATTAAACTGTTATCTACTTTCTCAAAACTTAAGATGAATCTGTAAAACAAGTAGTGAGACATTATTAGTTTACAACACTGAAGAAGATGTTGGTGAAGAACCATTTTTAACAGCTTACAGGAGGGCGCACCGGGCTATGCAATGAAAGGTTGACAGGAACGTGTTTGTTTTTTCCTGGAAGTCTAGCCAACTAGTCAGCTATCTAGTAAACATTCGGATAAGAGGTTGGTGTCTATTTTTTTTAAACAAAATTAAATGGACGTATCTTGTAATTTAACAAAATAGTAAGGTGGCCAATAACTGGGGACCGTATGCCAATTAACAATACAGCTCCAGCTGGTATCTTATTATCCATTCATTTTAACCAATCATCTGTCATCTGAGTCAGTGCAGTACAAGTTGAGTTCCCTTCTCTACACTGAGTGTACTGTACAAAACATTAAGAACTCATTCCTAATATTGAGTTGCATCTCCCCCCCCCTTTATTCCCTCAGAACAGCCTCAATTTGTCAGCACATGGACTCTACAAGGTGCCAAAAACGTTCCACAGGGATACTGGCCTATGTTGACTCCAATGCTTCCAACAGTTGTCAAGTTGGCTGAGTGTCCTCTGGGTGGTTGTCCATTCTTGAAACACATGGGAAACTGTTGAACGTGTGAAGCCCAGTAGAGTTACAGCCCTTGACACAAACGGGAGCGCCTGGCGCTTATCTATTTTGTTTTACCCATTCACACTCTGGATGGCAGACATACACAATACATGTCTAAGTTGTCTCAAGGCTTAAAAATCCTTCTTTAACCTGTCTCCTCCCCTTCATCTAAGCTGATTGAAGTAACATCAATAAGGGATCATAAAGTGCCTTCAGAAAGTATTCACACGCCTGGACTTTTACCACATTTTGTTGTTACAGACTGAATTTAAAATGGATTCAATAAAAATATATATCACTGACCTACACACACTACCCCATAATGTCAAAGTGGAATCATATTGAGTCCATAAGTATTTAACCCATTTGTTTTTGGCAAGCCTACATAAGTTCAGGAGAAAAATTGTCCTTAACAATTAACATAAGTTCCATGAACTGAACATATCTTTTTTGATAACTACGTCATGTCTACACCCCACACATACAATTATCTGTAAGGTCCCTCAGTCGAGCAGTGAATTTCAAACACAGATTCAACAACAAAGACCAGGGAGGTTTTCCAATGCATCGCAAAAAAGGGCAACTATTGATAGATTGGTAAACATTTTTAAAAAGACATTGAATATCCCTTTGAGCATGGTGAAATGACTAATTACACTTTGAGAAAATACACCCAGTCACTACAAAGATACAGGCGTCCTTCCTAACCCAGTTGCCGGAGAGTAAGGAAACCACTCAGGGATTTCACCATGAGGCCAATGGTGACTTTAAAACAGTTACAGAGTTTAATGGCTGTGATAGTAGAAAACTGAGGATGGATCAACAAAATTGTAGTTACTCCACAGTACTAACCTAATTGACAAAGGAAGGAAGCCTGTAGAGAATACAAACTAAAGTCATTCTGCAAAAAATGTGTCAAAGCAATTCACTTTCAGTCCTGAATACAAAGTGTTATGTTTGGGGGAAATCCAATACAACACATTACTGAGTACCACTCTCCATATTTTCAAGCATAGTGGTCATGTTAGGGTATGCTTGTAATCATTAAGGATTGACGAGTCTTTCAGGATAAAAAAAATAAACAGAATGGAGCTAAGCACAGGTAAAATCCTGAATCTGGTTCAGTCTGCTTTCCACCAGACACTGGGATATGAATTCACCTTTCAGCAGGACAATAACCTAAAACACAAGGCCAAATCTACACTGAAGTTGCTTACCAAGAAGACACTGAATGTTTCTGAGTGGCCGTGTTAGTTTTGACTGAACAAAAATATAGATGCAACATGCAACAATTTTAAAGATTTTACCATGTGTACGTGTATGCTAACCATGTGTAGTTACAGTTACATGTGAAGTTACAGTTCATATAAGGAAATCAGTCAATTGAATTGAATTAATTAAGTAGGCCCAAATCTATGGATTTCACATGACTGGGAATACAGATATGCATCTGTTGGTCACAGATACCTTTAAAAATAGGTAGGGGCGTGGATTTTTTAGAAAACAGTCAGTATCGGGTGTGACCACCATTTTCTTCATGCAGCGAGACATCTCCTTTGCATAGAGTTGATCAGGCTGTTGATTGTGGCCTGTGGAATGTTGTTCCACTGCTCTTCAATGGCTGTGTGAAGTTGCTGGATATTGGCAGGAACTGGAACACGCTGTTGTTCACGTCAATCGAGAGCATCCCAATCCAGAAAATGTCTGGTGAGTGTGCAGGCTATGGAAGATCTGGGACATTTTCAGCTTCCAGAAATTGTGTACAGATCCTTGCAACATGGGAACGTGTTTTATCATGCTGAAATTTGAGGTGATGGCGTCGGATGAATGGCACAACAATGGGATCTCGTCACGGTATCTCTGTGCATTAAAACGGCAATAGATAAAATACAATTGTGTTCGTTGTCCGTTGCCTGCCCATACCATAAACCCACCGCCACCATGGGGCACTTTGTTCACAACGTTGACATCAGCAAACTGCATGCCCACATGACCCCATACATGTGGTCTGAGGTTGTGAGGCTAGTTGGACGTACTGCCAAATTTTCTAAAATTACAATGGAGGTGAATTATGGTAGAGACATGACATTAAATTCTTTGGTAACAACTCTGGTGGACATTCTTGCAGTCAGCATGCCAATTGCACACTCCCTCAAACCTTGAAACATTTGTGGCATTGGGTTGTGTGACAAAATTGCACATTTTAGAGTGGCCTGTTGTTGTCCCCAGCCCAAGGTGCACCTGTGTAAGGATCATGCTGTTTAATCAGCTTCTTGATATGCCACAACTGTCAGGTGAATGGATTATTTCGACAAAGTAGAAATGCTCAGTAACAGGTAAGTAAACGCATTTGGCACAACATTTGAGAGAAATAGTATTTTTGTGCGTATGGAACATTTCTGAGATATTTTACTTCAGCCCATGAAACATGGGACCAACACTTTACATGTTGCATTTATGTTTTTGCTCGGTATACTTCTATGGTAAAGCCTGAACATGATCATCTAGCAATGATCAACAACCAATTTGATAGAGCTTGGAGAATTTTGAAAATAATAATTGGCAAATCCTGCACAATCCAGGTGTGTAAAGCTCTTAGAGACTTACCCAAAAAGACTCACAAGCTGTAATTTCTGCCAAAGGTGCTTCTACAAAGTATTGACTCAGGGCTGAATAAATGTATTCTTTGTTGTTGAATAAAACCTTTTTTTAAAGATGTTTTTATGCAAATTACATGATTGTACTTCACTTTCAATACATTTCACTTTGTCATTATGTGGTATTGTCAATTTGTCAATCAATGTTGAGGCTGTAAGACAACCCTATTTAGGATTCCTTTCTGAGGCACTAGCTTTCTCCAGGATTCACCTGGTCAGTCCTTGTCTTGGAAAGAGCAGGTGTTCATAATGTTTTGTACACTCAGTGTATATGCGTGCTGAAGTAGTTGACTTGTTCTCTGAAAAGTAGCATTGTATTTGGTCAAACACAATACTCTGCATCAGTTTACTAAGAACATGCAGCAAACTGATTGGGCTGCTGTAAGAGCCAGCGAAGGGTGCTTTACTATTTTTAGGCAGTGGAATTAATTCAGTTTCCTTCCACGCCTGTGTACACACACACTCCTTCAGGCTGGTTTTTTGTTGTTATAAATGACCTATCAACTTCAATGAATGATGGAGATGATGAATTGAGTTTTCTGCCCATAATATAATTTAAAGTACTCAATTATTTTCCCATAGTTCTTTATGTCATTTATCTTGGTTTGGTGATATAATTTCACAAAAATTGTGTTGTTTGTATGTATGCGCGTTTCTCCAGTAAATAAATAGCGATGCTTATGAAAGGCAGGGTAGAGAGGAAAGGGATACAGAGGGGATTGTTGAGGAAATCTTTGGTACTTTAGGTTTCACAGAATAGCATAGGCAAACATGGCCTTGGTACAACACAGCAGCCTGCAGCAGGGTAAGTTATGGTGATGTCATGCAAGTCATCTGATTGGTGACATTTAACTTGACACATCTCTGTAAGAGAGGAGAGGATGACTTTCAAGAGAGGATGACTTTCACTTTAGCAGTGATAAATTCATGAACTTCTTTGAGGAAAAGATTATGATTATTAGAAAGCAAATTACGGACTCCTCTTTAAATCTGCGTATTCCTTCAAAGCTCAGTTGTCCTGAGTCTGCACAACTCTCCCAGGATCTAGGATCAAGAGAGACGCTCAAGTGTTTTAGTACTATATCTCTTGACACAATGATGAAAATAATCATGGCCTCTAAACCATCAAGCTGCATACTGGACCCTATTCCAACTAAACTACTGAAAGAGCTGCTTCCTGTGCTTGGCCCTCCTATGTTGAACATAATAAACGGCTCTCTATCCACCGGATATGTACCATACTCACTAAAAGTGGCAGTAATAAAGCCTCTCTTGAAAAAGCCAAACCTTGACCCAGAAAATATAAAAAACTATAGGCCTATATCGAATCTTCCATTCCTCTTCAGTCTGCTTTTAGACCACATCATAGCACTGAGACGGCACTTGTGAAGGTGGTAAATGACATTTTAATGGCATCGGACCGAGGCTCTGCATCTGTCCTCGTGCTCCTAGACCTTAGTGCTGCTTTTGATACCATAGATCACCACATTCTTTTGGAGAGATTGGAAACCCAAATTGGTCTACACGGACAAGTTCTGGCCTGGTTTAGATCTTATCTGTCGGAAAGATATCAGTTTGTCTCTGTGAATGGTTTGTCCTCTGACAAATCAACTGTAAATTTCGGTGTTCCTCAAGGTTCCGTTTTGGGACCACTATTGTTTTCACTATATATTTTACCTCTTGGGGATGTTATTCGAAAACATAATGTTAACTTTCACTGCTATGTGGATGACACAGCTGTACATTTCAATGAAACATGGTGAAGCCCCAAAATTGCCCTTGCTAGAAGCATGTGTTTCAGACATAAGGAAGTGGATGGCTGCAAACTTTCTACTTTTAAACTCGGACAAAACAGAGATGCTTGTTCTAGGTCCCAAGAAACAAAGAGATCTTCTGTTGAATCTGACAATTAATCTTAATGGTTGTACAGTCGTCTCAAATAAAACTGTGAAGGACCTTGGCGTTACTCTGGACCCTGATCTCTCTTTTGAAGAACATATCAAGACCATTTCAAGGACAGCTTTTTTTCCATCTACGTAACATTGCAAAAATCAGAAACTTTGTCCAAAAATGATGCAGAAAAATGTATCCATGCTTTTGTCACTTCTAGGTTAGACTACTGCAATGCTCTACTTTCCGGCTACCCGGATAAAGCACTAAATAAACTTCAGTTGGTGCTAAATACGGCTGCTATAATCCTGACTAGAACCAAAAAATTTGATCATATTACTCCAGTGCTAGCCTCTCTACACTGGCTTCCTGTCAAAGCAAGGGCTGATTTCAAGGTTTTACTGCTAACCTACAAAGCATTACATGGTCTTGCTCCTACCTATCTCTCTGATTTGGTCCTGCCGTACATACCTACACGTACGCTACGGTCACAAGACGCAGGCCTCCTAATTGTCCCTAGAATTTCTAAGCAAACAGCTGGAGGCAGGGCTTTCTCCTATAGAGCTCCATTTTTATGGAACGGTCTGCCTACCCATGTCAGAGACGCAAACTCGGTCTCAACCTTTAAGTCCTTACTGGAGACTTATCTCTCCAGTGGGTCATATGATTGAGTGTAGTCTGGCCCAGGAGTGGGAAGGTGAACGGAAAGGCTCTGGAGCAACGAACCGCCCTTGCTGTCTCTGCCTGGCCGGTTCCCCTCTTCCCACTGGGATTCTCTGCCTCTAACCCTATTACAGGGGCTGAGTCACTGGCTTACTGGGGCTCTCTCATGCCGTCCCTGGAAGGGGTGCGTCACCTGAGTGGGTTGATTCACTGATGTGGTCATCCTGTCTGGGTTGGCGCCCCCTTGGGTTGTGCCATGGCGGAGATCTTTGTGGGCTATACTCAGCCTTGTCTCAGGATGGTAAGTTGGTGGTTGAAGATATCCCTCTAGTGGTGTGGGGGCTGTGCTTTGGCAAAGTGGGTGGCGTTATATCCTTCCTGTTTGGCCCTGTCCGGGGTGTCCTCGGATGGGGCCACAGTGTCTCCTGACCCCTCCTGTCTCAGCCTCCAGTATTTATGCTGCAGTAGTTAATGTGTCGGGGGGCTAGGGTCAGTTTGTTATATCTGGAGTACCTCTCCTGTCCTATTCGGTGTCCTGTGTGAATCTAAGTGTGCGTTCTCTAATTCTCTCTCTCTCTCTCTCTCTCTCTCTCTGAGGACCTGAGCCCTAGGACCATGCCCCAGGACTACCTGACATGATGACTCCTTGCTGTCCCCAGTCCACCTGGCCGTACTGCTGCTCCAGTTTCATCTGTTCTGCCTTATTATTATTCGACCATGCTGGTCATTTATGAACATTTGAACATCTTGGCCATGTTCTGTTATAATCTCCACCCGGCACAGCCAGAAGAGGACTGGCCACCCCACATAGCCTGGTTCCTCTCTAGGTTTCTTCCTAGGTTTTGGCCTTTCTAGGGAGTTTTTCCTAGCCACCGTGCTTCTACACCTGCATTGCTTGCTGTTTGGGGTTTTAGGCTGGGTTTCTGTACAGCACTTTGAGATATCAGCTGATGTACGAAGGGCTATATAAATAAATTTGATTTGATTTGATTTGATTTGTAACACTCCATCTATTTCAGAGTGGGAAGCAGAGGCCATTTCAGATCGAGGTTGACTGAGGGGTTAATACAAGAACAATTGGTCCTAGTCTGTCCCATCTGCAATCAGAGAGGAAGGTACAGATAACTGCCAAAATAAAGGAAACACCAAGATAAAGTGTCTTAATAGGGCGTTGGGCCACCACGAGCTACCAGAACAGCTTCAATGCGACATCATTCTTCCACAAGAAATTCCATCATTTGGTGTTTTGTTGACAGTGGTGGAAAACGTTGTCAGGCAACGCTCCAGAATCTCCCATAAGTGTTCAATTGGGTTGAAATCTGGTGACTGACGCACACACACACACACACACACACACACACAACATATGCTCCTTTAAGAACCCTCTTTCAATGTCACTGAGATCTCTTCTTCTGGTAGCCAAAATAGTGGGCAACTGGGCATTTTTATACATGACCCTAAGCATGATGGGATGTTCATTGCTTAATTAACTCAGGAACCACACCTCTGTGTAAGCACTTGCTTTCGATATATACTTTGTATCCCTCATTAGTCAAGTGTTTTCTTTATTTTGGCAGTTACCTGAAGTTTACAGGTAGTTTACTTCACATCACTTGGTGATGATGATGATGATGATGACACTGATGATGAACACGACATTGATGACGACAACGATGATAACGATGATGTTGAGGATATGAAGGTTTGAAGAGGTTTGGGTGGTGGCCATAGGTTTGATTTTGAGACCTGATCATAGTGATGTATGTGAAGTCTTCAGGGAAAGGCCTGAACAGCCTGAACTTGAACTCTCTCTTCCCGTCTGAGTGGATGAGATGTTGGGCTGTAGAGCTGCAGTACGGATGCATCGTGCAGTTTAGAAAAGCATTCCAACCTTCCTGTGTGTGTGTGTGTGTGTGTGTGTGTGTGTGTGTGTGTGTGTGTGTGTGTGTGTGTGTGTGTGTGTGTGTGTGTGTGTGTGTGTGTGTGTGTGTTGCAACACACTCCACACTGCAGAGCCACCACCGTACACAGCTGTCACAGGGCTCATTTGCAGGTGCGGTGTTCTAACGTCAAACACCAGCTCAGGCTGAGGATGATAAACAGATATGTGGTAGCTAAACGTGGTGTGATAAGAACTCCACAGAGATCCACACATCAGCAATACTGCAGAGGTTATCATCACGCCTGCTCTTTTCTGATGGCTTAATTATTGTAGGTGGTAAAGTGGGAACTCTTTTTCTCTGTTAAGGGTTGGTAGGTAGAGGACTTTGGTAGGAGACGTGCCCAGAAACCTGCTCCTTTTACTCTCTGTTCCGAACGTGCTAGACGGCCAGTTCGTATAGCCTTTAGCCGTACCCTTATACTACTTCTCCTCTGTTCCTCTGGTGATGTAGAGGTTAATACAGGTCCTGCAGTGCCTAGCTCCACTCCTATTCCCCAGGTGCTCTCATTTGTTGACTTCTGTAACCGTAAAACCTTTGGTTTCATGCATAATAACATTAGAAGCCGACTCCCTAAGTTTGTTTTACTCACTGCTTTACCACACTCTGACAACCCGGATGTCTTAACCATGTCTGAATCCTGGCTTAGGAAAAGCACCAAAAACCGGCCAAGATAGAGCTGCCAAAGGGGGCAGTGTTGCAATCTACTGCAAAGATAACATGCAGAGATCTGTCTTACTATCCAGGTCGGTACCCAAACAATTCGAGCTCCTACTTCTAAAAATGTATCTTTCCAGAGACAAGTCTCTCACCGTTGCCGCTTGCTATAGACCACCCTCTGCACCCAGCTGTGCCCTCGACACTATATGTGAATTGATTGCCCCCCATCTATCTTCTGAGCTCGTGCTACTAGGTGACCTAAACTAGGACATGCTTAACACCACGGCCATCCTACAATCTAAGCTTGATGCCCTCAATCTCACACAAATTATCAATGAACCTACCAGGTACAACCCCAAATCCGTAAACACGAGCACACACATAGATATATCATCCTAACTAACGCGCCCTCCAAAAACACCTCTGCTGTTTTCAATCAAGATCTCAGTGATCGGCCTCCTGGGTAGCGCAGTGGTTAAGGGCGCTGTACTGCAGCGCCAGCTGTGCCATCAGAGACTCTGGGTTCGCGCCCAGGCTCTGTCGTAACCGGCCGTGACCGGGAGGTCCATGGAGCGACGCACAATTGGCCTAGCGTCGTCCGGGTTAGGGAGGGCTTGGTCGGTAGGGATGTCCTTGTCTCATCGCGCACCAGCGACTCCTGTGGCGGGCCGGGCGCAGTGCGCGCTAACCAAGGTTGCCAGGTGCACGGTGTTTCCTCCGACACATTAGTGCGGCTGGCTTCCGGGTTGGATGCGCGCTGTGTTAAGAAGCAGTGCGGCTTGGTTGGGTTGTGTATCAGAGGACGCATGACTTTCAACCCTCGTCTCTCCCGAGCCCGTACGGGAGTTGTGGTGATGAGACAAGATAGTAGCTACTAACTAATTGGACACCACGAAATTGGGGAGAAAAAGGGGTAAAATTTCAACAACAAAAAAAAGATCACTGCCTCATTGCCTCTGCATCTGTAATGGGTCTGCGATCAAACGACCACCCCTCATCACTGTCAAACACTCCCTAAAACACTTCTGCAAGCAGACCTTTCAAATCAAACTGGCAGGAGTATCCTGGAATGACATTGACCTCATTGCGTCAGTAGAGGATGCCTGGTTATTCTTTAAAAGTGCCTTCCTCACCATCTTAAACAGGCATGCTCCATTTAAAAAATTTAGAACCAGGAATAGATATAGTCCTTGGTTCACTCCAGACCTTTTTGCCCTTGACCAGCACAAAAACATCCTGTGGCATTATGCATTAGCATCAAATAGCCCCTGTGATATGCAACTTTTCAGGGAAGTTAGGAACAAATATACAGACAGTTAAGAAAGCAAAGGCTAGCTTTTTCAAACAAAAATTAGCATCCTGTAATACAAACTCAAAACATTTCTGGGACACTGTAAAGTCCATGGAGAATAAGAGCACCTCCTCCCAGCTGCCCACTGCTCTGAGGCTAGGAAACACTGTTACCACCGATAAATCCACTATAATTGAGAATTTCAATAAACATTTCTCTACGTCTGGCCATGCTTTCCACATGGCTACCCCTACCCTGGGCTACTGTCCGGCACCCTCCACAGCAACCCGCCCAAGCCCCCACCATTTCTCCTTCACCCAAATCCAGATAGCTGATGTTCTGAAAGAGCTGCAAAAACTGGACCCCTACAAATCAGCCGGGCTAGACAATCTGGACCCTCTCTTTCTAAAATGATCTGCCGAAATTGTTGCAACCCCTATTACTAGCCTGTTCAACCTCTCTTTCGTATCATCTGAGATTCCCAAAGATTGAAAAGCTGCCACGGTCATCCCGTTCCTCAAAGGGAGTGATTCTCTACACCCAAACTGCTACAGACCTATATCTATCCTACCCTGTCTCTCTAAGGTCTTCGAAAGCCAAGTTAACAAACATATTTCCGACCATTTCGAATCCCACCGTAACTTCTCCGCTATGCAATCTGGTTCAGAGATGGTCATGGGTGCACCTCAGCCATGCTCAAGGTCCTAAACTATATCATAACCGCAATCGATAAGAGACATTACTGTGCAGCCGTATTCATCGACCTGGCCAAGGCTTTCGACTCTGTCAATCACCACATTCTTATTGGCAGACTCGACAGCCTTGGTTTCTCAAATGATTGCCTTGCCTGGTTCACCAACTACTTTTCTGATAGAGTTCAGTGTGTCAAATCGGAGGGCCTGTTGTCCGGATCTCTGGCAGTTTCTATGGGGGTGCCACAGGGTTCAATTCTCGGGCTGACTCTCTTCTCTGTATACATCAATGATCGCTCTTGCTGCTGGTGATTCTCTGATCCACCTCTACGCAGACGACACCAGTCTGTATACTTCTGGCCCCTCTTTGAACATTGTGTTAACCTCTCTGAACCACCCTTCCGGATCCGGTATAATTGTCATCAGCAATGCTGAATAGCATAGCGCCACAGTCAAATAATATTACTAGAAAATATTCCTATTCATGAAATCACAAGTGCAATATTGCAAAACACAGCTTAGCCTTTTGTTAATCCACCTGTCTTCTCAGATTTTGAAATTATGCTTTACAGTGAAAGCAATACAAGCGTTTGTGTAAGTTTATCGATCGCTCGAAAAAACAACAAGTACACTTAGCATTGGGTAATGAAAATTTAGAAAAGCAATCAAATTAATCGTTTACCTTTGATGATCTTTGGATATTTTCACTCACGAGACAACCAGTTAGACAACAAATGTTCCTTTTGTTCCATAAAGATATTTTTTATATCCAAATACCTCCATTAGTTTGATGCATTATGCCCAGGAATCCACCGGAAAGAGCGGTCACGGCAAACGCAGACAAAAATTCAAAATTATATCCATAATGTCCACAGAAAAATGTCAAACACTTTTTATAATCAATACTCAGGGTGTTTTTCAAATATCTATTTGATAATATATCAACCGGGACAGTTGGCTTTTCACTAGGACCGGGAGTAACAATGGCCGCCTTTCTCTATTGAGCACAACTCACTCTGAGAGCCCCCACCAATCCACTTACGCAATGTGGTCGTTCACACTCATTCTTCAAAATAAAGGCCTGAAACTATGTCTAAAGGCTGTTGACACCTTAGGGAAGCCATTGAAAAAGGAATATGGTTGATATCCCTTTAAATGGGCAATAGGGATGCATAACAACAGAGAGGTTTCAAAAACAGGGGTACTTCCTGATTGGATTTTCCTCAGGTTTTAGCCTGCAATATCAGTTCTGTTTAACTCACAGACAACTCACAGACAGTTTTGGAAACTTTAGAGTGTTTTCTATCCTAATCTGTCATATCCATATTCTAGCATCTGGTCCTGAGAAATAGGCCGTTTACTTTGGGAACGTTACAGTGGGGCAAAAAAGTATTGAGATCTTGCGTGGAGCCCCAGATCGAGGGAGATAATCAGTGGTCTTGTATGTCTTCCATTTCCTAATAATTGCTCCCACAGTTGATTTCTTCAAACCAAGCTGCTTACCTATTGCAGATTCAGTCTTCCCAGCCTGGTGCAGGTCTACAATTTTGTTTCTGGTGACGTTTGACAGCTCTTTGGCCTTGGCCATAGTGGAGTTTGGAGTGTGACTGTTTAAGGTTGTGGACAGGTGTCTTTTATACTGATAACAAGTTCCAACAGGTGCCATTAATACAGGTAACGAGTGGAGGACAGAGGAGCCTCTTAAAGAAGAAGTTACAGGTCTGTGAGAGCCAGATATCTTGCTTGTTTGTAGGTAAATATAAATAAATTCATTAAAAATCCTACAATGTGATTTTCTGGATTTCTTTTCTCATTTTGTCTGTCATAGTTGAAGTGTACCTATGATGAAAATTACAGGCCTCTCTCATCTTTTTAAGTGGGAGAACATGCACAATTGGTGGCTGACTAAAAACTTTTTTGCCCCACTGTATGTGGACAACTACAAATACCTAGGTGTCTGGTTAGACTGTAAACTCTCCTTCCAGACTCACATTAAGCATCTCCTATCCAAAATGAAATGCTTCCAAACATACCCTTGTAAAACTGACCATCCTACCGATCCTCGACTTCGGTGATGTCATCTATAAAATAGCCTCCACCACTCTACTCAACAAATTGGATGCAGTCTATCACAGTGCCATACGTTTTGTCACCAAAGCCCCATACACTACCCACCACTACAACCTGTACGCTCTCGTTGGTTGGCCCTCGCTTCATTCTCGTCGCCAAATCCACTGGCTACAGGTCATCTACAAGTCTCTGCTAGGTAAAGCCCCACCTTATCTCAGCTCACTGGTCACCATAGCAGCACCCACTCGTAGCACGCGCTCAAGCAAGTATATCTCACTGGTCACCCCAAAGCCAATTCCGACTTTGGTCGCCTTTCCTTACAGTTCTCTGCTGCCAATGACTGGAACGAACTGCAAAAATCACTGAAGCTGGAGACTCATATCTCCCTCACTAGCTTTAAGCACCAGCTGTCAGAGCAGCTCACAGATCGCTGCACCTGTACATAGCCCATCTGTAAACAGCCCATCTATCTACCTCATCCCCATACTGTATTTATTTATTTATCTTGCTCCTTTGCACCCCAGTATCTCTACTTGCACATTCATCTTCTGTACATCTACCATTCCCAGTGTTTAAATGTTATATTGTAATTACTTTGCCACCATGGCCTATGTATTGCCTTAACTCCCTTATCTTACCTCATTTGCATTCACTGTATGTAGACTTTTTCTTTTCTTTTTTTTCTACTGTATTATTGACTGTATGTTTTGTTTATTCAATGTGTAACTCTGTGTTGTTGTATGTGTCGAAATTGCTATGCATTATCTTAGCCAGGTCGCAGTTGCAAATGAGAACTTGTTCTCAACTAGCCTACCTGGTTAAATAAAGGGTTTTTAATAAACTTTCAGTGCCAGGTCATGGTGTCAGTTAATCCCTCACTTGCAGTCAGTGGACAAAGAGAGCGACATGTACTATACTACTGTACTGTATTTCATACCAAAGTCTCATAAAGGTGCTGAATTTTTTATTTGTAATATTTTTTTATTTCACCTTTATTTAACCAGGTAGGCTAGTTGAGAACGCCTTTATTTAACCAGATAGGCTAGTTGAGAACAAGTTCTCATTTACAACTGTGACCTGGCCAAGATAAAGCAAAGCAGTGCGACACAAACAACAACACAGAGTTACACATGGAATAAACAAGCGTACAGTCAATAACACATTAGAAAAAAATAAAGTCTATATACAGTGTGTGCAAATGTCGTGAGGAGGTAGGCAATAAATAGGCCATAGTAGTGAAGTAATTACAATTTAGCAGATTAACACTGGAGTGATAAATGAGCAGATGATGATGTGCAAGTAAAGATACTGGTGTGCAAAAGAGCAGAAAGGTAAATAAAAACAATATGCGAATGGGGTAGGTAGATTGGGTGGGCTATTTACAGATGGACTATGTACAGCTGCCGTGATCGGTTAGATGCTCAGATAGCAATTTGCAATAGGCTCCTAAGTATGTTGCTGTACAGTCCGCATCGTCTTGCTTTGTTGGTCATTTAGTGCTGGGACTCTTGGGAGAATCAACTGGGCATCTTGGGAGGAGCAACTGGGCATTTTGGGAGGAGCAACTGGGCCTCTTGGGAGGAGCAACTGGGTATCTTAGGAGGAGCAACTGGGCCTCTTGGGAGGAGCAACTGGGCCTCTTGGGAGGAGCAACTGGGCCTCTTGGGAGGAGCAACTGGGCATTTTGGGAGGAGCAACTGGGCCTCTTGGGAGGAGCAACTGGGTATCTTAGGAGGAGCAACTGGGCCTCTTGGGAGGAGCAACTGGGCATTTTGGGAGGAGCAACTGGGCCTCTTGGGAGGAGCAACTGGGTATCTTAGGAGGAGCAACTGGGCCTCTTGGGAGGAGCAACTGGGCCTCTTACGAGCAACTGGGCCTCTTGGGAAGAGCAACTGGGCATCTTGGGAGGAGCAACTGGGCCTCTTGGGAGGAGCAACTGGGCCTCTTGGGAGGAGCAACTGGATCTCTTGGGAGGAGCAACTGGGCATTTTGGGAGGAGCAACTGGACCTCTTGGGAGGAGCAACTGGGTCTCTTAGGAGGAGCAACTGGGCATCTTGGGAGGAGCAACTTTGCCTCTTGGGAGGAGCAACTGGGCCTCTTGGGAAGAGCAACTGGGCATCTTGGGAGGAGCAACTGGGCCTCTTGGGAGGAGCAACTGGGCCTCTTGGGAGGAGCAAGGTGCTGCAAACAGCCTCCTAATGTAGTTGTAAATCTGCTGATTAAACCAGAGACTATTGTCTTAGATCTTAAAGAACATAAATAGTCCTAGTATCTCCAAATATATGATCAATATCAACAGATGTTGAAATATTATGTTCAATGTTAGGCCTATGAAATACATCTTTAAGACCAATATGCATTAAAATCCCATTTATGGCCACTTCGTATAAATGGGAATGATAACGTTGAGACCTCCTTCCCCCAGAGTGTCTAAAGAGGTCACATGACTTGGTCTGTAGACGTCAACTTGCATTTGATGTAAATGTCTGGGAGGACTGAGGTGAAGTGGCACACTCGCTGTGATGACATTACCAATGTCAGGGGGCATGGTCGAAATAGGATTTCATCAAATCAATACTTTTATAGGGCTTCAAATCAATAGCAATGTTGACACCAGACAAAGGTCATTTCTCATGAGCTACAGTCTAGACAGCTCACATATTCTTTCACTCATTCTCTAAATGTCTAAGGGCTCTGAGCATTACAGATTCTGCAATAGAAATTTTAATGTTATTTCAGATTGAGCCGACATGTGAAGCGTTTACTGTGAATGCAGTCTCTGCTAAAGCAGGAACATTGCCTTTAAATTTCACGCTGTAAAGCTGAACTTTCACGATGCGGATTAAATAGAGTGTAAATGTGTTTCATATCACAGAAGTCAAGGAACATATAGCCAAATGCAATGAATGATCTGGCTTACAGATAGACTACTGTGCTACTGCTCTCTCTGTCTCCATCCCTCTCGCTCTCTTGCTTCTTCCACCCCCCCCTCTCCGCTCTATTGAAACTCTAGACAGAACCATTTCCTTACGAACTCAGTCTGAGGTTTGTGTACTACACACCTTTGTTGACTTATCATCAGCGCTTTAAATCCAGTGGATGTCACATTACCATTGGTAAATGCCATTCAAACAGAGAAACGGTCAAATCAAAAGGTTATTCTTCTGATATGAAAGATTATTATATATTGGATATATATTTATATATATATATATCAAGATGAAAGTATTGTTCAGAGGATCATCTTGCGGATTCTGTGAGAGAAAACCAAAATATCTCATTCATGCCATTGCTTATTTAGAATAGAATGAGGGGTTTAGACTGAATATCTTATGTTTCCACATTGTCATTTAAACAAAGACACAGAGAAGTTGCCTAGCCAGCAGCACGCAAAAGTAACCAACACAGAGCTCAAAAACGTATCAAACAAAAAAGGACACCCCCCTCCGTTCTCATCATCCCTCCATATCTAATTTCCCCTCTTTTTTCTCATTGTGAGGAACAGCGAGAGGAGAAAATGGGAAGCTTTTACCCAAAAATGAAACATCCTATCTGTTCTCTGCAGGGCATCCTACTGAGCACACACACACACACACACACACACACACACACACACACACACACACACACACACACACACACACACACACACACACACACACACACACACACACACACACACACACACACACACACACACACACACACACACACACACACACACACACACACACACACACACACACACACACACACACACACACACACACACACACACACAGACAGTTGCTTATTGAAAAGTACTACAGTAACAGTGTGGCAGGGAGCTCATTGGTTCCGATGTGTGTGTGTGTGGATACAGGACCTAACTGGAGTTGGGGCTCAGTGAAGGAGATAAATGTCACTTCCACCCTATCCACAGGCCTGCAGCACAGACACAACCACCCGCTTCTCCTCTTATCATTAGCCAGCACATGGCTCCCTCTCTCTAGAACAATTAGCTTTATGCCAGCACAGGGCCTGTGAAATGTCATTCTGTGGAGTAAACTGGTTATTATATCACAAAGGCTGCAGCTGAGTCAATGATTCAGTATAGGGGAGAAGGGTGAGGGGGCAGATGAGGGAGAGAAGGGACCAGCCACCTGGGCAATGCATTCCTGATTTAATCAAAGGAAACTCCACTGAGGGCAGAGGTGGCCTGGGTCAACGTTGCACTGAGGAGGGAGGGTGGGAAGGAGAGAGGGAGAGAGGGAGAGAGAGAGAGAGAGAGAGAGCTCACAATCAAATAGAACCTCACCTGTATGCTAATTTGACATTTACATCTGTGGGGATTGGGGTAAACCCAAACAAACCTTATCCTAAAACCTATGATTCAATTATGTGGGTTGAAAGGGGTTATTTGTGCATTTTACCATTATGTTACATTTATCAACTGTTTTCTTGGATGTAAAAATTCATAGTAATTGGAAGAATGGTCACATCATTAAAGACATGCTACAGAACTTTGGCGACTACTATTTATTACATCTCCCGCTTTGGTCTGGGTGTGTCAATGTGTAGTGCAACTGGAGTTCTAGCCAATGAGCTTCAGCTCCTCGCCATTTGAGTGACACCTATCAAGAGGCCCACACAGTAGAGTGAGAGAGAGAGCAATGATGTGGTGCACATATGTGACGTAGTATGCAATTTTGGCCACTTTTGGCTCATGAGTTTTACTTTCAAGACCTACTGGAGAGAAAGTATACATAAGTACCGGAGAATCTCTTTAAGTGATGGCATTTATTAGGTTTTGATAGAATAGATTCTTATCCATGTGTGAAAGGTACACATTACTGTGTGTGTGTGTGTGTGTGTGTGTGTGTGTGTGTGTGTGTGTGTGTGTGTGTGTGTGTGTGTGTGTGTGTGTGTGTGTGTGTGTGTGTGTGTGTGTGTGTGTGTGTGACAGAGAGAGAGACAGATAAAGAAAGATAAAGGAAAGAGAGAGAAAGAAACAGTAAAAAGTGGAGAATCAAGAAAGAGACAGAGACACTTATTTTGAACGGATGCCATAGTGCTGCCACTCTCCACTGCAGAGTGGCCAGATGGAGACGGCATGCTCAGGGCATACAAAGGTGGCCCCTAGAGAACTCCCCGCATCACCCTCCTCACCCTGTCCCCTCCCACCCTGCCTTTCCCCTGTGTTGGGGCTGCCACGGCTGGGGAGAGTGAACCTGCTCTGTGGCACCAGCCTGCTGTGGAGGTTGTGAAGGCCCGGTCCCTCCCGGTCCCTCCTGCTGAGGACGCAGGCCCAAATGCCAGCACGTCCCACCTGGACCCAGCCAAGCCTGTCCCAAGTGATTGGGGGGGGGGGCATGCATGACAAACCAGGCCCAGAGCAGTCACCCATGACGGGAACACAATGGCCCAAGGACTGCCAGAAAGACTCGGGCAGGTACAGATAATATTGTTAATCGTGCAGAATGGAGAACAGCTCTCCAGAACAATGAGAACTGGGCGGAGCGGTGATTGGAAAATATACCCTTTTTTCCACATTTAAGCACGAAAAATGTCATTTGGGTTTGTGCTACCTCTGAGCCCCTGTCTGCCAAGGTGTTCCAGCCTGATATAGCAGCAGAGAAATTTCTGCCGTTTTGAAGAGGTGTGTAAATCACCAGCAATCCTCCCTCCCTTTTTTAATCTAAGTTGGGAAACAATAAATGCACATTGCTAAAAAATCTTGAACATTGTTTGCCTGGCTTTTTTCCACATCTAGATGTTCAAAGATATTCTAAAGCAACGCCTTTTGTAAAAGAAGATAACATTAAATTCTTCAATATGTTAAAATTCCCATATTTAATAAGTATTCCCTTTTGGGATAACTATCGTCTACTTCTACATCAGTATTGTGGTAACTAATTTACATATTGTATGTGTGAGGCTTCACCATCCAATATAAACAGTGCAACTCCATTTTGCAAAGCAATGAGGTTCTGTTGCAAATATATGTATGTGGTATCATTACCGTAACAGCCTCGAAACCACTGTCGACAAACTATTCAAAATAAGTTCAAGTCATGTCTTAAACCCCCCACACAACAGCTGAGATATACCTGTCGATTAACTAAGCACTCTTGAAGTAAATTATGTTGCCTCATATGTTAATTACAAAGATGGAGATTACTCTGAATGGTGCTTTCAATAAACAGATAATTCCCCACTATTGATGTCTCCCATAATTACATATTTCAGGAAGCTAAGGGGAAAGTTTGTGGGTTAATGAAAAAATATGTTTTGATAACATCAATGGGAGTGGAATCGTTTACACTCACATCTTATTGACTTGGTAAGACATTAAAAGAGTGCTTTCACCTCTAACACGCACACGCACACACACACACACACACACACACACACACACACACACACACACACACACACACACACACACACACACACACACACACACACACACACACACACACACACACACACACACACGCACGCACACACACACACACACACACACACACGCACACGCACACGCACACGCACGCACGCACACACACACACACACACACACACACGCACGCACACACACACACTCACACACACACGAAAAGATTTGATCCTATACTAAAATAAATCAGAAATATTAGAAAGAAAACACACCAGCATTGCAGCTTTATCATCACATAAGATAGCTAAAGAATTATGAGAAATATTTTTCTTTTCCTCCACATATCTCTCACTTGGTTGGAGTTGGGTGGTGTTGTGACGACTCCTGCTAGCTGCTCAGATGTGTGCAGATTGAGTGACAGCCTCCCTAGCTTCAGTACATCTGGGGTGTGAGGGGAATGTGTCAGCAACAGTGTCACACATCCCAGAGACCCAACATGTTATCACCTGCTATCATTCATATTAATATCTGCAACAGGATCCAACCAGCTCGATCGACTAAAGGCCTGTGCTGGACTCATACTTACTGTATGTATCATGCAAGAGGACATTGTAGAAGAAACAACAACAAAAACGGAACAAAGACACCAAAACAGGGCTTTTCTGAGCTTCCAGCTCACAAATATGTGTACTTTACTATTAATAGTTTAAGACCTTTCTAGTCTCGTATTTGAATTTCCTGCTTTTTGGACGTATTGCATCCATGCTGTCGATTCGGGAGCGTAACTCTCCGAAGTGGGACATCTCATCTAAACTTGATATGTTTTTCCACGGAAGGCATTCTTCTTGACAGGATTTGGCCTGTTTTGGAATCACAGGGGGTTCTTTCCTCCCTGCTTGGCTCACAATTAGGCAACACTCAATGCCCTGCCATGCATAAAGAAACATCCAGGAATGGGACTGGAATCAAGGTCAGTCCTGGATAACAATGTAAAGCCCTGAGTTTGTGCTGAATTTGCGTCTTCTCGCCTGTCCCTCGAGGCAGGAACCTGGGAGCGACCCATGCTTATCCATGCAAACCTGAAATGAGCTTCTGGAATGGACTCCTACTTAGGGACTCTTTAGAGGACACTTGGCTTGGAGATTCAATTGGATACATAGTCATTTGGCATAGTACAAAGGCATACTTCATTTTCCAATGGGTTAAAGGTCATTTAGCAGAAGCCATTTTTATGGAACATGGACAAAGTTCAGTCACCGGTGACAGAACAAAACCTTCCTCAGTAGGGAAGTGAATTACATTAGAAGGAAAACGAAATCAAATGGATTCAAACAACCGTTGTATTCTCTTGACCCTGGAAACATATCACAGACCAATCAAGACAAAAAAAATATATACTATCAAACTACATCAACCATCACTCCCTAACATTAAATCACAACATTAACACAAAAAAACTCACACTTACCGAAAAAACTGGCTTCTGGCAAACAGTTGTTGCAAACCTTTGGACAAGTTTCTGAAAATTTGCAGCAAGCTCCTATTTTTTCATCCAAATTAGTTTTGTGGCAAGTTTGCAACGACTTGTGAACTTCTGGCAAACAATTCTGGGAAACTTGTGGTGAACATTCTACTGTTTGAATATGCTAAATAGATCAGGTTTTTGGTAACTGTGAGTTAACAACATTGAAATGTTGTATCTACATAAGCCAAATCACGTATAACTTGAAATGAACTTGCTTCTCACAGTGAAAAGTAAACTAAACATACTGAAGGTACTAAATATCCTAAACAAGATGTATTAAAAAAATACGTCCAATAGAACATCAAATCATCAGCATGCTAATGAAAAAAGGACCAAAGACCGGATATTTCCCAAATTGTTTACAATTTATGTAGCTACAACATTTAAATGAGATAAATGTGAACACTATGGGGATGTTGACCTTAGGATGTTAAAAGGGGCAACTACAGAATTTACATGAGCCAAGTGATAACTGAGCATTAGCTTTCAACCAATGGAAGTTTGAAAGACAATTAACACCATTTAAATAATTAAAACAACAAAAACAGGGTCAGCTGTTACAAAGTTTCCTTGATGTTGCCATGCTTCTCACTGATACATTCTATGTATTTTTCAGCAAGGAAACAATGTAGCGATGCAGCTAGCATGAACTGGGCCTGCTAAATCTACCTTTAAATGTGTGGTGAACTGTTCCTAGAGAGCCACAGTATAATACAAGATGTTTCTCCAGCCAAGCCTCAACACAATTGATTCAAACTAAACAACTAGTTATGATATTCAGTCTACTATCTCTTCTTCCTTACTCAGGTGTATAAGTTTTGGATGGAAGAAAAGCAACATCAAATTGAGTTATGCCTAATATGGCAATTCGTATTATTTTTCTCATGTTAATTATTGTTATCTTACATCTCAAAGTCATGCCTGCAATAAGCCTTGACCTGTGCACACATATTTCTCTGTCCTCAGTTTGATCAAAGGCCTCAATATGTATTTTTGCCTTGTAATTGATTGCTTCTTGAAGAAGAGAAGGAACAACACATGATCAAGATGTGCAAGCTACTGGTTTAAAGCGATGATAGAATTTTTACAAAGTGTGTATGGGCTACATTTATGAGCATAATACATGCATTTTCTTACCTTATCAAGACGATACACGGATTTATTACAAATAAAAGTGTTATGAGTGAGTGCACCACAAACATCTTTCTAGGGTGTCTAGGATCTTCTCCAATACATCCTCTTCCAACACTACAGGTATGGAAAAGGTATCCATCTGCAAATATTAAGTCTTGCTTTGATGTCAAGTCAGCTCATATTGTTGCTACCTTAGCTGTTGTGCTAGTTAACATGCTACTGAACAGTGACACCGTATTGACAAGCATATTGGTATTAAAATACAGCAACATATAGACCAAAAAAGTGTTTAGGCAATTTATTAGTTAATTGTGCAAAAATATGATAGCTAACATTAGCTAGCTAGCTAAGCGCTAGCCAGTCAGTGGTGCTGACAGATTTAAACTGGTATCAACAAAATATGTTTCACGCTATCCCATAAAACATGACATGCTAACTAGGCATTAATTAGCTAACACAATTTTATTAGGAAGTTTAATATGTTATACAGGACAACTTTGGTAAGTAGCTAGCTAGATACATTATACATACAAATTAAAATGTTAAAATGTTGCACTCTGTATTTAGTTTAAGATACACTATATATACAAAGGTATGTGGACACAACTTAAAATTTGTGCATTTGACCATTTCAGCCACACCCATTGGTGACAGGTGTATACCATTGAGCACACAGTCATGCAATCTCCATAGACAAAACATTGGCTGTAGAATGTCCTTACTGAAGAGCTCAGTGACTTTCAACATAGCACTGTCATAGGATGCCACCTTCCCAACAAGTCAGTTCGTAACATTTTTGCCATGCTAGGGCTGCCCGGTCAACTGTATGTGCTGGTATTATGAAGTGGAAATGTCTAGGAGCAACAATTGCTCAGCCGAGAAGTGGTAAGCCACACAAGCTCACAGAACGGGGGCTTGAGTGCTGAAGCGTAGCGTGTAAAAATCCTCTGTCCTGGAAGCAACGTCAGCACAAGAACAATTTGTAGGGAGCTTCATGAAATGGGTTTCTATGGCCAAGCAGCCACACACAAGCCTGAGATCACCATGCGCAATTCCAAGCATCGGGTGGAGCGGTGTAAAGATTGCCCCCATTGGACTCTGGAGCAGTGGAAACTATTTTTCTGGAGTGATGAATCACGCTTCACCATTTGGCAGTCCGACGGATGAATTTGGGTTTGAAGAATGCCAGGAGTATGCTACCTGCCCCAATGCATAGTGCCAACTGTAAAGCTTGGTGGAAGAAGAATAATGGTCTGGGCTGTTTTTCATGGTTCAGGCAGGGCCCCTTAGTTCCAGTGAAGGGAAATCTTAACTGTGCAGCATACAATGACAGCAAATTTGCTGCAAACTTGTAAGAAGTTTGGTGCAACAAATTCATTTTTGTAAGGGAAAACATTACAATCCCCTAAAAAGGCGAAACGGTGAGCCTTGACTTCAAAGCCAGTGAGTCGGAGACCCATACCACTTTTGTGCTGACCTTAAAATGAGCAGCACGCTGTGCAACATCTGCCTTATCAGCTGGATCCTACGCATCAGCAAGCAGAGGGGCAGACTGGGACAGGTTGGCAGCTGCCTTTGACAGCAACTGTTAATTTCCAACATAATCAATTTATGTGTAGCTCCATAATAACCATCTGTGTGCAGCATGAGGACAGTCCTGAGAAACAGGAACAGCTCTCCTTCCTCCTCGCAGGAGCGAAGCTAGGCAGGACAAGCCAGGTATTAAGGGGAGGAGGACTACTCTTGCCATAAACACACCCACAAACACATCTAAGCTCTCAGGGAAGACTTCTTAGGGCCATGTCCAACTTTAGCTCATAGCATGGGTCAGAGTGCAGTAGAATCATTACAATTGAGAAACATGTAAACTCTCTTACTGTTGATGCCAACGGTAGGTTGTGTGATTTTGAAGTATGCTATAACACTGGTTCAGAGGGATTGTGTTTGGGGGTGGGCTTTTGTATCAGGAAAGTATGCTTCTATCATTGGCTTCCAGTAATTTTGTATTGGATAACGTGGAGCACCATATCTAGCGGCACTCAATTTAGTCCTGCTACAAGTTTAGAGCCCCCCTGATACCAAACTCTACACATCCTCTTCCACCTTCAGTGTCAAACTTTCCCAGGGAAGGTGCCACTCACACGATTACCATATCACCTTAGTGAGCCAATTACAGCGTGTGCTGTCAAGGCCAATAGCGAGCGGCAGCTCACACGCAGACACCTACAGCTTGGCTAAAGAGATAGGGTACATGAAAACAGAATTAAGCTCCCGTGACCCCTCACCCGTCTACATGCACTTTTTATGAGAGCAATCAGCACATGCCGCTACCCACCTACTGTAGCACCTCAATACACTGTGACTTTGACCTTAGCTGTATTGTGAGGAAACTAAACTTTATCTTGATGTCACTATTACGTAAGGATATTGGTCAGTAATTTGCATTCCCAGTTAGTCCAAATCACAAACAAATAAATGGGTTTCCTTGGCTCACCAGCATAAAGGTCCAATGCAGCAGGTTTTTGTCTCAATATCAAATTATTGCTGGCTAACAATTAAGTACCTTACTGTGATTGTTTTCAATTATAAAGGTAAAAAATAAACAAAAATAGTTTCTTAGCAAAGGGCAATTTCTCAAGAAAGAATTCTGCTAAGACTGTCTGGGAGTGCGGAGGGGGAAAACTGAAAACTAGCTGTTATTGGCAGAGACTTTGGAACTCTCGTTCTTATTGGTCTATTAACTCATTTACTGCATGGTGATTTCTCCATGGAAGGCCAAAACTCCATCCCACCAAAACAGGCTGAAATTTCAGGCGGTCATTTCAAACAGGTCTTACACTTAAATTATCATAATTTTCACAATTTCACAATATTATTCCAACCTCATAGTGTGGAAATATATATAAAACATATTGTTGACTGCACTGGGCCTTTAAGTCTCCATTACACCCAGGACCATTGCAGATGCACCGTTAAACCATGTAAATTGCTTTAGTTAGAGAAGAATGGCACTGGAGGTAGCAACTGGGAATGAATGGCTGTCACAACAATTTAATTCTCACCCCTTTGTCAGGCTGTGTGTGTGCGTGTGTGCGTGTGTGTAGAAAGACAGAGAGAGAGACAGAGAGAGAGAGACAGAGAGAGAGAGAGAGAGACAGAGAGAGAGAGAGAGAGAGAGAGACAGAGAGAGAGAGAGAGAGAGAGAGAGACAGACAGACAGAGAGAGAGAGAGACAGAGAGACAGAGAGAGAGACAGAGAGAGAGAGACAGAGAGAGAGAGACAGAGACAGACAGAGAGAGAGAGAGAGAGAGAGAGAAACCTGTGTGACTATTATTGTGGCATCAAGCAGCCTTACAGCAAATCCACCGCCTGTGATGAAAACCGAAGGTGTGCGATCCACTCCTGGTTTAAATAGCAGCACACTATTTCTCAGAAGGCTTATGCAGTACATTCACCTTACCATGTCATTTCATGCATTATATGTACATGCTAGCTGTGGATGTCCTTGTGTGCAGTAATGGCAATCAAATACATTTTTATTTGTCACATGCTTTGTAAACAACAGTTGTGGACTAACAGTGAAATGCTTACTTCCTGGCCATTTCCAACAATGATATGATATGTACATAGAACTAGGAATAAAGTGACAGAGAGTAAACAGTAGCAGCAGCGTATGTGATTAGTTAAAAAAGTTAGTTAAAAAAGGTCAGTGTAGATAGTTAATAGTTAACCAAATAGCTACCCGTACTAACTATTTAGCAGTCTTATGGCTTGGGGGTAGAAGCTGTTCAGGATCCTGTTGGTTCCAGAATAGGTGCATCAGTACCGCTTGCCGTGCGGTAGCAGAGAGAACAGTCTATGACTTGGGTGACTGGAATCTTTGACAATTTATAGGGCCTTCCTCTGACACAGGTATAGAGGTACTGGATGGCATGGAGCTCGGCTGTATGTACTGGGTCGTATGCACTACCCCATGTAGCGTCTTGGGGTCAGATGCCAAACAGTTGCCATACCAAGCGGTGATAAAGCCAGTCAAGATGCTTTCAACGGTGCAGCTGTAGAACTTTTGGAGGATCTGAGGGCCCATGCCAAATCTTTTCCTTCTCATGAGGGGGAGAATGTGTTGTCGTGCCCTCTTCACAACTGTGTTGCTGTGTTTGGACCATGATATAACCTTAATGATGTGGACACTGAGAAACTTGAAGCTCTCAACCCGTTCCACTTCATCCCCACTGATGGGAATGGGGGCGTGCTTCGACCGACGATTCCGGTAGTCCACGATCATCTCATTTGTCTTGCTGACTTTGAGGGAGAGGTTGTTGTCCTGGCGCCACACTGTCTGAGAGGTTCCCCGTGTTAATGTGTTGTTTCCTACCCTCACCACCTTAGGAGCGTCCCATCAGGTAGTTCAGGGTACAGTTGGAGAAGGAGGTGTTCAGTCCTAGGGTCCTTAGCTTAGTGATGAGTTCAGGGGGCACCATGGTGTTGAATGCTGAGTTGTAGTCAATGAGCAGTATTCTCATGTAGGTGTTCCTTTTGTCCAAGTGGGAAAGAGCAGTGTGGAGTGCAATAGAGATTGCATCATCGTTGGATCTGTTGGGACGGTATGTGAATTAGAGTGGATTCAGGGTGTCTGGGATGATTTCATGGCTACAGATGTGAGTGTTACGTGGCAATAGTAATTTGGACAGGTTCTTGGGCACAGGGACTAAAGTGGTATACATAAAAAATGTAGGTATTAGAGACTGGGTTAGGGAGAGGATAAAAATATCAGTGAAGACACTTGCCAGCTGGTTAGAGCATGTTCTAAGTACGCATCCTGATAATGTTAACCTGTTTAGAGGTCTTACTCACATCGGCTACGGCGAGCATGATAACACAGTCTTTCGGAACAGCTGGTGCTCTCACACATGGTTCAGTGTTGCTTGCTTCAAAGCAAGCACAGAAGGCATTTAGCTCATCTGGTAGGCTCGCGCCACTGTGTAGTTAGCAGCTGAAATGTCCCTTTGTAACTTGTGACAGTTTGCAAGCCCTGCCACACCCGATGAGCGTCAGAGCCGGTGTAGTAGGATTGACTGCTTGAATCAAATCAAATCAAATTGTATTTCTCACGCGCTGAATACAACTGGTGTAGACTTTATAGTGAAATGTTGCTTGCGAACCTTTCTCAATGATGCAGAGTAAACAGTTTTTATAATAGTAGCTAAAGTGTGCACAAGCTGTTGTTAACAAAGAAACACCTCACCCCCTTTGATCTTACCCTGACGCTGCCGTTCTGTCCTGCCGATGCATAGAAAAACTAGCTAATTGTATATTATCCATGTCCTTGTCCAGCCAAGTTCTTGAGAAACATAGGATCATACACTCTCCCTTCTCCCTCCTCATTGACATGCAGAGGGTCTCGGCAGCTGTGTGGCTCTCAGCGAGCCCCTTGCATCACCCTGGCCACCTGGACATAATAGTCACCACCACCACAAACACCACCAGGCTTTGTCATGTCTGTATTCACATCTAAGCCCCTTTTTATTTATCTCCCAAGCACTGCTGCCATTGTTCAAACCCCCACCTATGGCATTGAGGATATCTGTTTCTGACAAAAAAAAAGGGATACAGCACCCGGTAGAGCAGACGGTACATGGTATTCCAGGGTAAAGGCGTACTGTTGTTGTGGTATCTCCAGCCTCTGCTATATCTTTGATGTAAACACCAAAGAGTAGCACACCCACCGTGTAGAGGTGGGATAAATTGTTGATGACATCCTACTCGACTGCATAGGATAAAACCGTATGTAATTTCCCCTTCGTTTTCTACCCTGATGCGATACATAACCAGTCTGCTTTGAGGTATAGGAGGAAGATGGCCTCACATTTCCTCTAAAGCATGAATATGATTCAGTACACACTCTGTCAAACTGAGATAAATACCTTTTCTTTCTACCTATAGTTCAGGAGTTATGTGTGTTGTTCTTTGTTCACAGTACATTCACTACCTGAAATATGTTTTTTCCCCTCCCTCATCAGCTACAATTCTCAGATTCAGAATCCTTTGATTTTGTCCTGCTTCTAAACTCTTCCTGGAACTCCAGTATTTCAAAGAGTTTTTCTTGCCAGGCAGAGCGCTAGCCAAGTCTAGGAGTAAGACTGCCCATCAGAGGTTAGCTGGTATCAGCAGGGGGTTGCTTTTCTCCAATTCAGGTCAGCCTGGGCTCCAGACAGGGATTTTAAAGGTCCTGTGATCCCAGTAAGCACGCTTGTTAGTGGAATTGATACGGCTCCGGTACACCTGGGTCCTCTGAAGTTGGCAGTTTAAAGGGAAAAGGAGAGCCAGGGCTGTGGCTGCATGACCAAATCAAATCAAATGTTATTGGTCACATACACATATTTAGCAGATGTTATTGTGTGTGTAGCAAAATTATTGTGTTCCTAGCTCCAGCAGTGCAGTAATATCTAACAATTCACAACAATACACAAATCTAAAAGGAAAATAATGTGTAAATATTAGGGCGAGCAATGTCAGAGTGGTATTGACTAAAATACAGTAGAACAGAATACAGTATACACATATGAGATGAGTAAAGCAGTATGTAAACATTATTAAAGTGACTCGTGTTCCATTATTAAAGTGGCCAGTGATTCCATGTCTAAAGTGTCCAATGAATGTCCAACAAGAAATGGAAAAGGTCTTCTGGCACGTGTAGAAAACACAATATGTTTGAGAGGCCTAAAATAATATAAGGCAATGTTTATGTCATGACACTTTATAAGCATAATATAACAATTTCACTTAATGTACTAGGTGTAAAATGTAGCATATTTCAAAATAGAGGGTTAGATCGTATTTTCTACAGCATTATTAGCACAATGTTCATTAAAATATAAATGACAAATATAAGAACATTTAATTACATACGTTTTAGCATACAATGAAGCTATCGTTGGGCATCCTCTTGAATCTTCTACACACACTACATTTCATACTGTATCTGAAAAATGTGCATTCTTGATTTCAAATCTGAAAACGACTAATTGATAACAAAACAACACATTCTCCACCTCATTCTCCACTTCATTCTCCACCTCATTCTCCACCACATTCTCCGACCGCAATAATCATCAGCTCTCCTATGTATGATAATAAGGTTATAATTCATTTATACGCTCTACCTTTACCATGTGTTGACCCATAGGCCATGTTGTGAGCCCACATCTGGCTGGTGCTCACGGGCCTTGAATGGGAGATGCCTCTGGTTATGGGGCAGCTGGGATTGCAGATGAAGCTGGGTTGAGGAGTCTCTGTGTATTATGGAAATTATATTTAATGGAGACATTGACAGCTGCACATCTACTGAGCATGAAGCCCACTTCTGTTGTTTTGCTCCTTTTGCTGTACAAACAGTCAAGCTCACAACATTTGTGGTAGAGTTGAGAAGAAGGCTAGTTAGGATGGATGTTTGTTTTGGTGATGGAGATGGTAGGATGGCCGATGGAAGGCTTATGGTATGGGAGACAGGAGGCTGGTCGGAGGAACTATAGGAGTACAGGCTCATTGTAATGGATGGAATAGAGTTTATGTAACGGTATCAAACACAACAAACATATGGAAGCCACATGTTTTACTCTGTTCCATTGATTCCATTCCAGACATTACAATGAGCCTGTCATCCAATTGCTCCTCCCACCAGCCTCCTATGATGGGAGAGTGATTTGGGGTAGTCTGGAGTGCTGTCTTATACATGGTTACCTCGCAGTTTGTGAAATATCAGATATTGGATGCTCCAAATGCAATATGGAGGGATTTGTTAACCCTGTATCTGGGTCATATCTTACTAAGTAGCATGTAAT
Source organism: Oncorhynchus tshawytscha (assembly GCF_018296145.1). Lineage (NCBI taxonomy): Eukaryota > Metazoa > Chordata > Actinopteri > Salmoniformes > Salmonidae > Oncorhynchus > Oncorhynchus tshawytscha. The sequence continues at coordinate 42,993,429 of NC_056439.1, read as the reverse complement.
ATTGCAGCCTGGCCTCAGGGCAATTCGTAAGATTATGTAAATTGTAAAGGTGTGTAAATGGGATTCCCTCGTATGATATATTACGCTACGTTAAGTTACGTTATTAATGGAATACCGGTTGTACAATATCATACGAATTATAGGACATATAGTATCATACATCTTACCCGGTCATATAATAGCATAAGAATTGGATGATGTTACTCATCATACATTTTGAAGGACATATAGTATTTTACGTTTTTCTACTAGACCAGGCTGCTTGTCGCATCATAACAACAAATGAGAATTAGAATAAAAACAATATCAAATCTAATTTTATTTGTCACATGTGTTGAATGCAACCTTACAATGAAATTTTAACTTACAAGCCCTTAACCAAAAATGCAGTTCAAGAAATAGAGTTAAGAAACTATTTACTAAATAAACTAAAGTAAAAAAAATGAATAAAATCAAAAAGTAACACAAGAAAATTACATAACAATAACTATATACAGGCTATATACAGGGGGCACCGGCACCGAATCAATGTGCGGGAGTACAGGTTAGTCGAGGTCATTTGTAAAGTGACTATGCATAGAATTACTGGCGAAAATACGTTGCTGGTTCGGGGAACAAAGGACAAAGATTAGGAGAATTTACGTAGTAGTTTAGGTGAATTAGTTTAAGGTTAGGAAAAGGGTCATGGGAAGGAAAGGTTAGCGAAAATATTAGTTGGAGTATGTTTGAGACCTAAAGGCAATCAAATAAACCGACAGACAACGCGGACCAGGAGAGAGCCAATCACCCGCCAACCTTCCCTGCTGCCCGTTTGTGAAGGATTTGGGGATTTCATAATTTCCTGTGCTTTCTGAAAGGGGGATGGCAGCACCTGGTCCACACAGCTGTACTTCATTTAGTGAGCAATTTGAAAAAGGGGGGTTGCATGCTGCCTTGTCATTAAGGGCCCCAGAATGGCCTCCGTTTGTTAGACACATGGCACAGAGTTAATGCCTCTGAATGGGGAATACGCGCTGTTGATTCTGTCACAAATTTCTCGTAAGTGCTACGACAGCTGAAAAGCCACTCCAAAGGCGGGGAGGGAAAAACTAACATTTTCCTTATCAAAGGGGTGTTTTCATGGGCAATTGACAGCTGTGGAAGGAATGTACTGTAAGCACAACTTGGTATCTTGTGTAGTCGTCTCATCGTATATTCAATTTGCAGCTAATTGTTTCATCTTCGACTTCTGTGAATCAGCAATTGTATTTTTCAGAGTATATGTCAATGCCTTCACCATAAGAGCAATAATTGGGATGTTGGTAAACTAGCAGTGTGATGTGCAGGTTTGTTTAGTAGCGGATGCTGCTGTGTCTCTCCAGTGTTGACATAATTCATTTTGACATGCACATGTGCAGGGGAGAAAAAAATCTGAACTACGATCAAAGGCAAGTGCTTTATCGCCACAACAGAGCTCCCGTTGCATTTTGTATTCTACCAATCTGTCAAATCAGTCTGACAACTCATGTGATAGGGAAATGTTCTCTCTCTGTGTGTCTCTCTCTCTGACTAGTTTGTAAATCTGGAACTGTCACTGAAGACACCTCTCAATAAAATTAAACCAGATCCCCAAAGATGAGGTTTGAGATGCAGTGAAGAAAAGGTGCACTTTGTTTTATATTTGTGCAATTAATATTGTAAGTTAATAACATGTTATAAGTCGTGTCTGTGTATGAAGTCAATAAACACAAATGCTGTCATAATAAACAGAAAATGCACATGAACTCTAAAAAGCTGAATAATAACACCTGCTCCAGTGCCTTCAGAAAGTATTCAGACCCCTTGACTTAAATTAAAATACATTACAGCCTTATTCTAAAGTGGATTAAATATTTTTCTCATCAATCTACACACAATAGCCCATAATGACAAGGCAAAAACAGGTTTTAAAAACGTAAATAACTTATTTACATAAATATTCAGACCCCTTGCTTTGAAATTAGAGCTCAGGTGCATCCTGTTTCCATTGATCATCCTTGAGATGTTTCTACAGTTTGATTGGAGTCCACCTATGGTAAATTCAATTGATTGGGCATGATTTGGAAAGGCACACACCTGTCTATATAAGGTCCCTCATATGACAGTGCAGGTCAGAGAGAAAACCAAGCCATGAGGTCGAAGGAATTCTTTGTAGAGCTCCGATACAGGATTGCGTGGAGGCACAGATCTGGGGAAGGGTACCAACAATTTTCTGCAGCATTGAAGGTCCCCAAGAACACAGTGGCCTCCACCATTCTTAAATGGGGGAAGTTTGGAACCACCAAGATTCCTAGACTTCCCAGAGCTGGCCGCCCGGCCAAACTGAGCAATCTGGGGAAAAGGGCCTTGGTCAGGGAGGGGACCAAGAACCCGATGGTCACTCTGACAGAGCTCTAAAGTTCCTCTGTGGAGATAGGGGAACCTTGCAGAAGGACAATCACCTCTGCAGCACTTCACCAATCAGGCCTTCATGGTAGAGTGGCAAAACGGAAGACACTCCTCAGTAAAAAGCACAGGACAACAACCCTAAGCACACAGCTAAGAAAACGCTTCGGGACAAGTCTCTGAATGTCCTTGAGTAACCCAGCCAGAGGCCGGACTTGGAACCCGATCAAACATCTCTGGAGAGACCTGTGCAGCAACGCTCCCCATCCAACCTGAAAAAGCTTAAGAGGATCTGCAGAGAAGAATGGGAGAAACTCCCCAAATACAGGTGTGCCAAGCTTATAGCATCATACCCAAGAAGACTCAAGGCTGTAATCGCTGACAATGGTGATTCAACAAAGTACTGAGTAAAGGGTCTTATATAAACATGATATATCAGTTTTTTATTTAAATTTCTAAAAGCCTGTTTGTGCTCTGTCATTATGGGGTATTGTGTGTAGATTGATGAGGGAAAACAACTATTGAATCAATTTTAGAATAAGGCTGTAACCAAAATATGGAAAAAGTCAAGGGTTCAGAATACTTTCTGATGTCACTGTATATGAACCAAGGCCCCCAAATACATTGTTTGCAAAAATTCAGATTGATAGATAACATGGCCAGCGTGTTCTGACAAGCATGGTCAGTACACTGTGTGCAATTTGCATCCTGGGCAGTGGTGAAGAGCTCACTGTCCAATAGTGGCTTTACACACACACACACACACACACACACACACACACACACACACACACACACACACACACACACACACACACACACACACACACACACACACACAAACACAAACACAAACACAAACACACACAAACACACTCATAGACAGACAGCTGTCTTTATGGATAATAGCAGTTGGCCACCTTGGCTCCTCATCATGAGTTTGTGGCTCCCTGCAGAGTGCTGTACTGCATACTCATTGTTAATGGGAGGTTTCTGTGTGTGTCTATGGGCAGTGTGAGGAACAGAACAACACTTGGACTGAGACCGTGCTTAGCTGAGTTGAATTGAGACCGAGACACACCTGCCAGATGTAATGGCTAATCATTGTTTATGCCCTACAAGCTTCCAAATGACCACTCCCACCTCTGTTTAGCCACAAACGCTGACATCACCTGCCGTCTCACTTGCCAACAAGAGGAACCAACCAACAAACCAACAAAACTCACACGGTCAAGAATCTTTACAGAGGTCCGTGCATGGTGTTCATCGTGTATTCATTTAGCATTGATGGTGGGTGAGAGGTGGCATTGGGGTGGAGATGATGGTGGTGGGGGAGGGAGATTGGTGGTGGTGGGGGGGTCAAGGGGGCTCTTGGCTGCTCTCCTCCCCTCCTGTCAGCCCCCTCTCTCAGCCAGGCGGTGTTGGGGCGGCCCGGCTCCTCGGCAGCAGATGCGAGCCCTCGTGTCAGTGGCAGGCAGTGGCCCGACGGGCGGAGCGAAGCTCGCACCTCATACCTTATTGAGCCATCTCCCCTAGCAGATGGCGAGCTGCTGCGGGCGCTCCTCTCCCCGATAATTACCAGGCCTCGCTACAGATGGAAATGTCAGTCAGCCCTCACAGGCCCTGGTTCTTGCCATTGCCTCCATCCACAGCCCCTCTACCTAGGCAAGGCCTCTGCCAACACTTACCATGTGTTTTGTGACTGTACACTAGGCAGGCAACAAAATATAAATTTCAACATGAATATTCATGCAGGGATGGTGGGTAGGTAGAGGGAGGATCATGTAACTCTCCGCACAGTTGGGCAGGTTGCGACACCGTTTTCCTCCTTCTTTATTCCTCCCTTTTCCCTCCTTTTCCATATCTGACGCCAAACTTTTCCTCACTCTCGCACAGTTGAAATACTTTCTACTTGTACAATACAGTTGGGGGAAAACCTGTTTAGTAGATTGGGATAACTGTTTGCAAAATGGATGAATTCTAGCAGATGCCAGGACTAACCCCCACTTATCTGTGATAAGGTGAGCAGATGTCCCAGCTTGGCAAGAGCAACGCTCCCACTTTTATTACTCCCTCCCAATGTATCCCAGGAGAAATTTCCCATTTCCCATTCACAGATAATCTATCTTCGCAGAGAACGAGGCGACAGGGTGCTGACGTTTTATTTGTCGGTCCGTGTAAGACTTAATGTGGATGTGTTTGACTTGGTTCCTGTGTGTAAAAAGCTCAGGTAGATTAAACCTAAGTAAATTCCCAGGATGCACCAGTGGTTAACAAAGACACCAAGACCAAGAGCAATAGCTCACTTTAGGTACCTTGCTGCATACCTCCAGATCACCAAGGCTCAGTGCAGAACTGGCAAATGCATCATTATGAGACGTTGTCATCCCCGGTGGAGGCCACTTCACTGTTTAATGCAATTTTGCTTGGGAGTTACTGTCAGCTCATCACAATGCTGTGGGGTGATTGTTGTCAGTAGATAGTTGGCTATGTCATGGTGCAGATTACATTCACCCCTTTATCTTTTCATTTCTTGATTTACTCACTCCAAATACATTTACATCAGAAATGCCAGTCATCACAAGCAAGGCAGAACTAGATTCATCAGAACTAAAATGGCGACACTGATGATGCGTCACTTTCCCATACTGTACATACTGTCCATATCTACCTACAAAGCATTCTGTCACCAGGACCATGACTCAATGGCAGAAAGGGGGAAATACCATGAGTCACCCTGGGCAGATGTGCTATGAATGCAAGTTGGCCAGTCAACTCTTGCTCTCTGCAATGCAACCACTGTTAATTTTTCCCTGCCTGCTCCTGCCACAGAGTCACAGACCTAAGCCTGGCAGATGCTGAGAGGGGCTTGCTGCTGGCCGCAATGCAATGCAGATGCAGTCAGTGCAGGAAATGAACACCTCTACTGTGGTCTCTTACAGTGCTCACGGTAATGGGATGTTCTTCTAGTGCAAACTTTGCAGCAGCAGCTGAGTGGAAAGATTAGAAGGGTGTGATGCATGTAGATTTTCTATTGTATAGTGTTTCTCATATCATTATATCCTTTGACTTTTGACTGCACTAAGTGGAAGAAATGATTTCATCACGAGGACAAACTCAATCGGTTACAGCATAACAACACAACCTCTCACTCACTGACACTCAACGGTAGAGTGAGATGGAAACTTGAAAGCTTATGATGCAACGCACCAGCAATACAGCACTGGCATTAAAAAAACATGAGAACCCAGCCCTCAACTGGAACACTATCTAGGCTACTATTGTTGTAACTCATGGTGAACCAACAGTACTCCTACAATCCTTTATGTCTGAACCAACAGTACTCCTACAATCCCTTATGTTTGAACCAACAGTACTCCTACAATCCTTTATGTCTGAACCAACAGTACTCCTACAATCATTTATGTCTGAACCAACAGTACTCCTACAATCATTTATGTCTGAACTAACAGTACTCCTACAATCCCTCATGTTTGAACCAACAGTACTCCTATAATCCTTTATGTCTGAACCAACAGTACTCCTACAATCCTTTATGTCTGAACCAACAGTACTCCTATAATCCCTCATGTTTGAACCAACAGTACTCCTACAATCCTTTATGTCTGAACCAACAGTACTCCTACAATCCCTCATGTTTGAACCAACAGTACTCCTACAATCCCTCATGTTTGAACCAACAGTACTCCTACAATCCCTCATGTTTGAACCAACAGTACTCCTACAATCCCTCATGTTTGAACCAACAGTACTCCTACAATCCTTTATGTCTGAACCAACAGTACTCCTACAATCCCTCATGTTTGAACCAACAGTACTCCTATAATCCCTCATGTTTGAACCAACAGTACTCCTACAATCCCTCATGTTTGAACCAACAGTACTCCTACAATCCTTTATGTCTGAACCAACAGTACTCCTACAATCCCTCATGTTTGAACCAACAACTCCTATAATTATGTCTGAACCAACAGTACTCCTACAATCATTTATGTCTGAACCAACAGTACTCCTATAATCCCTCATGTTTGAACCAACAGTACAACATGTTTGAACCCTACAATCCTTTATGTCTGAACCAACAGTACTCCTACAATCCCTCATGTTTGAACCAACAGTACTGAACCAACCTACAATCCCTCATGTTTGAACCAACAGTACTCCTACAATCCCTCATGTTTGAACCAACAGTACTCCTATAATACTTTATGTCTGAACCAACAGTACTCCTACAATCCCTCATGTCTGAACCAACAGTACTCCTACAATCCCTCATGTCTGAACCAACAGTACTCCTACAATCCCTCATGTTTGAACCAACAGTACTCCTACAATCCCTCATGTTTGAACCAACAGTACTCCTACAATCCTTTATGTCTGAACCAACAGTACTCCTACAATCCCTTATGTTTGAACCAACAGTACTCCTACAATCCTTTATGTCTGAACCAACAGTACTCCTACAATCCCTCATGTTTGAACCAACAGTACTCCTACAATCCCTCATGTTTGAACCAACAGTACTCCTACAATCCCTCATGTTTGAACCAACAGTACTCCTATAATACTTTATGTCTGAACCAACAGTACTCCTACAATCCCTCATGTTTGAACCAACAGTACTCCTACAATCCCTCATGTTTGAACCAACAGTACTCCTACAATCCCTCATGTTTGAACCAACAGTACTCCTACAATCCCTCATGTTTGAACCAACAGTACTCCTATAATACTTTATGTCTGAACCAACAGTACTCCTACAATCCCTCATGTTTGAACCAACAGTACTCCTACAATCCCTCATGTTTGAACCAACAGTACTCCTACAATCCCTCATGTTTGAACCAACAGTACTCCAATAATCCCTCATGATTGAACCAACAGTACTCCTATAATCCTTTATGTCTGAACCAACAGTACTCCTACAAACCCTCATGTTTGAACCAACAGTACTCCTACAATCCCTCATGTTTGAACCAACAGTACTCCTACAATCCCTCATGTTTGAACCAACAGTACTCCTATAATACTTTATGTCTGAACCAACAGTACTCCTACAATCCCTCATGTTTGTCTCTCTTGACGTGATACTTCTCGTGTCACACCCAATACAACATCTCTATCCCTGGTCAGCCATGATATGTGGTCTGAATAAAGTAAAAATGTTATTGTCTATATGCAATTTCTGACAAACATATATTTTAACTTCACTGTCACCTGTCTTAAGAATGTGTTTTCACTTCTCTATCAAAACAAAACAAAAACACTCAATACATTACTCATTTGTGGTGTGCAGATGCGCTTCAACTCAACCTCACTTTGCATTAGACCCATTATGCAAATGTGCCCGTGGTACATGACGAGTAAAATAGGTATAGAGGCCTCCTTCAGGACCAATCAGAAAAATGTGCACCTAAAAGCCATTTGTGGGGAGGAAATAATGTCACAGGTTCTCTGTCCTTGGCCAGCGGCTCTCTGGTCTCCTGTGAGGAAGAAAGGTAGAGTCACACCTGTTTCATCCCTTTCTGTTTAATCTGGGCCAAGCTAATTCAGCCCCATGCCACAATTACCACAGCTAAAGCTGTCAAAATGAATCACTGAAGTTTTCACTGCAATCTTCCAGTCTATTGCTCTTATCCAAATTGTGTCCTTCCTATGTTCGATCAAGTTCAAACCTCATATGCAATATTAACTTTTTGGTCAATTACACTTGGTATGACGGCGGAATTTTAAATCATCGCTATTGTATGTTCTGATACTACTGTATGTGAAAATTTATGTTTACTCAATATGTTCAGTTGTGGGTACCCAAGATAACAACCCTACCAGTGAGCCTACCTTGTGCTTCTCGTAACCATCACTTGCCTTGTTGACCTACAACATCACATGTTGTCCACTGTCATCATTTCACATTGTGTAATTATTCTGATTGTGATTAATTATACCTCAGTATGTTTGCGGGATGCTGCATTTGACAGGTTAATGAGCAGCCACATGCTATTTTGTGGTCTGGCGAGTTACTCTCAAATATCCTGTTGTAACACATTGGTAATAGTGGAGGGCAAACCTGCTTGCCCAAATAGATTAAAACCCAGCACTTATTGCATTTAATCACTGATTCCATCCACCTACAGCACCAGTCAAAAGTCCCCTCATTTAGCCAAAGTATTGACCGTTTCCATTGTTGTTTATGAAGGGCTAATACTGTATAAACCCCTCATAAACAACGATGGAAATGTTTAGCACTTTGGCCAAATGAGGGGAAATCGCTAGCTGTTAGCTTCCTGTTATATACAGCACAGTACCTTCAGAAAGTACTCACATCCTTTGATTTTTTCCACATCTTGTGGGATTAAAACAGATTAAGTTGGTCAACGATCTACATAAAATACTCTGTAATGTCAAAGTGGAAGAAAAATTCTAACATTTGTAAAACAATTATGAAAAATAAAACACTAATATATATTGATTATATAAGTTTTCAACCCCCTGAATTAATACATGTTAGAATCACCTTTGGCAGTGATTACAGCTGTGAGTCTTTTTTGGTAACTCTCTAAGAGCTTTCCACACCTGGATTGTGTAATAGTTACCCATTATCCATTTCAAAATTATTCAAGCTTTGTCAAATTGGTTGTTGATCATTGATAGACAACCATTTTCAGGTCTTGCCATAAATTTTCAAGCAGGTTTAAGTCAAAACTGTATCTCAGCCACTGTCTTCTTGGTAAGCAACTCCAGTGTAGATTTTTGCCTTGTGTTTTAGGTTTTTGTCCTGCTGAAAGGTGATTTTGTCTCCCAGTGTCTGGTGGAAAGCAGACTGAACCAGGTTTTCCTCTAAGATTTTGCCTGTGCTTAGCTCCCTTCCGTATCTTTTTTATCCTGAAAAACTCCACATTTCTTAACGATTACAAGCATACCCATAACATGATGCAACCACCACTATGCTTGTGGAGAGTGGTACTCAGTAATATGTTGTATTGGATTTGCCTCAAACATAACATTTTGTATTCACTCCCGAGTGGCACAGTGGTCTAAGGCACTGCATCTCAGTGCTAGAGGTGTCACTACAAACCCTGGTTTGATTCCAGGCTGTATCACAACCAGTTGTGAGTGGGAGTTTCATAATTTCATAATAATTGGCCCGTAGTCTGAGTTAGAGATTGGCAGGGGTAGGCTGTCATTGTCAATAAGAACTTGTTCTTAACTGACTTGCCTGGTTAAATAAAATAGTTCAGGACTAAAAGTGAATTACTTTGCCACACTTCTGGCAGTATAATGTTGCAAACAGGACGCATGTCATGGAATATTTTTATTCTGTACGGGCTGTCAATTTTCACTGTCATTTAAGTTATTATTGTGGAGTAACTGCAATGTTGTTGATCCATCCTCATTTTTCTCCTATCACAGCCATTAAACTCTGTAACTGTTTTAAAGTCACCATTGGCATCATGCTGAAATCCCTGAGTGGTTTCCTTCCTCTCCGGCAACTGAGTTAGGAAGGACGTATCTTTCTGGTGACTGGGTGCAATGATACACCATCTAAAGTGTAAGTAATAACTTCACCATGCTCAAATGGATATTCAATGTCTGCTTTTTCTATTTTTACCCATCTACCAATAGGTGCCCTTCTTTGTGAGGCATTGGAAAATCTCCATGGTCTTTGTGGTTGAATCTGTTTTAGAAATTCACTGCTCGATTGATGGACCTTACAGAAAATTGTATGTGTGGTGTACAGAGATGAGGTAGTCATTCAAAAATCATTTTAAGCAGCATGATTGCCCACAGAGTGAGTCCATGCAACTTATTATGTGACATGTTAAGCAAATGCTTACTCCTCAACTTATTTAGGCCATAACAAAGCGGTTGAATACTTATTGACTAAAGAGATTTTTATTAATTTGTAAAAGTTTAGAAAAACAAAATACAATTTTGACATTACGTCTCTATTTAATCCATTTTAAATTCAGGCTGTAACACTTTTTACTTTTAAGTAAAGAGGTGCACTGTACCAGGGCAGAGATACTTAGAAAGGAGGAGGTAGGAATCTCAGTGAATGGAGAAACGTATTACGCCCTTGTTGACAAATCACGTTCACGTTGTCATGCTGCATCACATGGTTGCTGAGCTAATTGTCATGCAATCCCTTCTATAAGTCAGCATATGAGAAACCTCCTTGTCCCAGAATCGCCCAGAATGCACCCATTGACGACGAATGTGCAACATACACAATGGGCATTATTATGATTCCAGTGGAGTTTCCCATCTCCTCAAAAGTATCTCTTTACGTATAACATAAGTAAATTCACTGATGT